>NW_027288687.1:2500-79545 GCF_037038585.1 Patagioenas fasciata | reverse complement strand
TTGCGCGACTAGCTCTGGGGAGAGAAGGAGATAGCGCCGGAAACCTCGCCTTTTGCCTTCTTCGGCGCTGGAACCTGGTTGCTGCGCCTTCTCTTTGTCCATGTGCACACACACGATTCCTCAGCGAAAACCATGCAGAAACCTTTCCACGAGCACCCAGGGATGTGCACCCAGCACCACGTGCACGCACACGCAGCTAGAGAAAAGCACCTACCTTTTCACACACTGATGCCTAAGCAAACGCGTGGCCACACACACGCACACATCCGCAAGCGCGCCTACTCCCATCTATTGAGGGAAAGACGGACGAGCTCTTTGGTTGCTCTTCACAGGCTTGTCCCTGATCTATAGCTGAGGGCAAACACTTGTGTGCTTGTGGGAGAGCCTGTGTCTTTCCTGGAAGCGTTTGGGAGTTTTGCTCAGACGCGTGTTTCCTCAAGTTCAAGAATCAAGATCTAGGATACCTGCAGACAGGTGCCTGTTTGTGTGGAGACAGTCTGTTTGAAACTGTGTTCCTCAGCGCCCGCTCTTTCTCCCCGTCGCTCCACACGCCTGGGAGTCCCTTTCTTTCTCTCCACAAGCACGTGTGTTGACTTCGTCGCACATGTGCATCTGCACAAGCGTTGAGCTCAGCAGAGCGTGTCTCTTGACACTTGATGTGCGTTGGCTGTGTCTGCCTGCTCCAGTGAAGAGAGAAACGGGAAATCATCTTGGTAGAGGCAACAAAGCAAAAGCGAGGCAGGATTGACATCTGCTCAACAGAGACGGATTCCCTGCGCTGACACAGTTCACAGTTACACGAGAAGCAATCTGAGCGGTCCGTCGACCGGAGACGTGTTTCCCAAGAGGTCGTTTAGCGAGTGAACAGCAGTGTGCGCGACTTTCAGGAGTGTGCCTGGAAAGTGCCAGAATCACCAGGAGCATCTGTGCAAAAGCTGCTGCCTCTGTGACCGCATTGAGGCACGTTCGCGTGTCTGCGAGTATATAGACGGCTCTTTCGCGTTCACTCCGAGGGAAACGGTCCGCTATTGCTTCTGTGCGCACAGACGCGATTCCCTTGTCTCTTGCGAACACAGGGAACTCTGTGCATCCAAATCTACAGGCTAAGGACGCGTCTGCATATGTTTTGGTGAACAATCGAGTGTGCGTGTTCTGACAGCTGCCTCTATGCAGACGTCTCCACAGAGCCACTTCTGAATGCCCCGCAGCCCAGGACTGAATGGATACACTAACAAGTGCACCGGTGTGAGCAACCACATATGCAGAAGGACGTCTTTCATCTCACAGAAGCGCGAACGTCTTGGCGTTCAAGCACATGGCAGAAACAAGGTGTGAACAGATGAGCTGCTGCTATTTTCTCCGTTCGGCATGCTTCGTTGTAGCTCTCTTGCCGGTCGCCGGCTTAGCGGCTTGCTTTGCGCGACTAGCTCTGGGGAGAGAAGGAGATAGCGCCGGAAACCTCGCCTTTTGCCTTCTTCGGCGCTGGAACCTGGTTGCTGCGCCTTCTCTTTGTCCATGTGCACACACACGATTCCTCAGCGAAAACCATGCAGAAACCTTTCCACGAGCACCCAGGGATGTGCACCCAGCACCACGTGCACGCACACGCAGCTAGAGAAAAGCACCTACCTTTTCACACACTGATGCCTAAGCAAACGCGTGGCCACACACACGCACACATCCGCAAGCGCGCCTACTCCCATCTATTGAGGGAAAGACGGACGAGCTCTTTGGTTGCTCTTCACAGGCTTGTCCCTGATCTATAGCTGAGGGCAAACACTTGTGTGCTTGTGGGAGAGCCTGTGTCTTTCCTGGAAGCGTTTGGGAGTTTTGCTCAGACGCGTGTTTCCTCAAGTTCAAGAATCAAGATCTAGGATACCTGCAGACAGGTGCCTGTTTGTGTGGAGACAGTCTGTTTGAAACTGTGTTCCTCAGCGCCCGCTCTTTCTCCCCGTCGCTCCACACGCCTGGGAGTCCCTTTCTTTCTCTCCACAAGCACGTGTGTTGACTTCGTCGCACATGTGCATCTGCACAAGCGTTGAGCTCAGCAGAGCGTGTCTCTTGACACTTGATGTGCGTTGGCTGTGTCTGCCTGCTCCAGTGAAGAGAGAAACGGGAAATCATCTTGGTAGAGGCAACAAAGCAAAAGCGAGGCAGGATTGACATCTGCTCAACAGAGACGGATTCCCTGCGCTGACACAGTTCACAGTTACACGAGAAGCAATCTGAGCGGTCTGTCGACCGGAGACGTGTTTCCCAAGAGGTCGTTTAGCGAGTGAACAGCAGTGTGCGCGACTTTCAGGAGTGTGCCTGGAAAGTGCCAGAATCACCAGGAGCATCTGTGCAAAAGCTGCTGCCTCTGTGACCGCATTGAGGCACGTTCGCGTGTCTGCGAGTATATAGACGGCTCTTTCGCGTTCACTCCGAGGGAAACGGTCCGCTATTGCTTCTGTGCGCACAGACGCGATTCCCTTGTCTCTTGCGAACACAGGGAACTCTGTGCATCCAAATCTACAGGCTAAGGACGCGTCTGCATATGTTTTTGGTGAACAATCGAGTGTGCGTGTTCTGACAGCTGCCTCTATGCAGACGTCTCCACAGAGCCACTTCTGAATGCCCCGCAGCCCAGGACTGAATGGATACACTAACAAGTGCACCGGTGTGAGCAACCACATATGCAGAAGGACGTCTTTCATCTCACAGAAGCGCGAACGTCTTGGCGTTCAAGCACATGGCAGAAACAAGGTGTGAACAGATGAGCTGCTGCTATTTTCTCCGTTCGGCATGCTTCGTTGTAGCTCTCTTGCCGGTCGCCGGCTTAGCGGCTTGCTTTGCGCGACTAGCTCTGGGGAGAGAAGGAGATAGCGCCGGAAACCTCGCCTTTTGCCTTCTTCGGCGCTGGAACCTGGTTGCTGCGCCTTCTCTTTGTCCATGTGCACACACACGATTCCTCAGCGAAAACCATGCAGAAACCTTTCCACGAGCACCCAGGGATGTGCACCCAGCACCACGTGCACGCACACGCAGCTAGAGAAAAGCACCTACCTTTTCACACACTGATGCCTAAGCAAACGCGTGGCCACACACACGCACACATCCGCAAGCGCGCCTACTCCCATCTATTGAGGGAAAGACGGACGAGCTCTTTGGTTGCTCTTCACAGGCTTGTCCCTGATCTATAGCTGAGGGCAAACACTTGTGTGCTTGTGGGAGAGCCTGTGTCTTTCCTGGAAGCGTTTGGGAGTTTTGCTCAGACGCGTGTTTCCTCAAGTTCAAGAATCAAGATCTAGGATACCTGCAGACAGGTGCCTGTTTGTGTGGAGACAGTCTGTTTGAAACTGTGTTCCTCAGCGCCCGCTCTTTCTCCCCGTCGCTCCACACGCCTGGGAGTCCCTTTCTTTCTCTCCACAAGCACGTGTGTTGACTTCGTCGCACATGTGCATCTGCACAAGCGTTGAGCTCAGCAGAGCGTGTCTCTTGACACTTGATGTGCGTTGGCTGTGTCTGCCTGCTCCAGTGAAGAGAGAAACGGGAAATCATCTTGGTAGAGGCAACAAAGCAAAAGCGAGGCAGGATTGACATCTGCTCAACAGAGACGGATTCCCTGCGCTGACACAGTTCACAGTTACACGAGAAGCAATCTGAGCGGTCCGTCGACCGGAGACGTGTTTCCCAAGAGGTCGTTTAGCGAGTGAACAGCAGTGTGCGCGACTTTCAGGAGTGTGCCTGGAAAGTGCCAGAATCACCAGGAGCATCTGTGCAAAAGCTGCTGCCTCTGTGACCGCATTGAGGCACGTTCGCGTGTCTGCGAGTATATAGACGGCTCTTTCGCGTTCACTCCGAGGGAAACGGTCCGCTATTGCTTCTGTGCGCACAGACGCGATTCCCTTGTCTCTTGCGAACACAGGGAACTCTGTGCATCCAAATCTACAGGCTAAGGACGCGTCTGCATATGTTTTGGTGAACAATCGAGTGTGCGTGTTCTGACAGCTGCCTCTATGCAGACGTCTCCACAGAGCCACTTCTGAATGCCCCGCAGCCCAGGACTGAATGGATACACTAACAAGTGCACCGGTGTGAGCAACCACATATGCAGAAGGACGTCTTTCATCTCACAGAAGCGCGAACGTCTTGGCGTTCAAGCACATGGCAGAAACAAGGTGTGAACAGATGAGCTGCTGCTATTTTCTCCGTTCGGCATGCTTCGTTGTAGCTCTCTTGCCGGTCGCCGGCTTAGCGGCTTGCTTTGCGCGACTAGCTCTGGGGAGAGAAGGAGATAGCGCCGGAAACCTCGCCTTTTGCCTTCTTCGGCGCTGGAACCTGGTTGCTGCGCCTTCTCTTTGTCCATGTGCACACACACGATTCCTCAGCGAAAACCATGCAGAAACCTTTCCACGAGCACCCAGGGATGTGCACCCAGCACCACGTGCACGCACACGCAGCTAGAGAAAAGCACCTACCTTTTCACACACTGATGCCTAAGCAAACGCGTGGCCACACACACGCACACATCCGCAAGCGCGCCTACTCCCATCTATTGAGAGAAAGACGGACGAGCTCTTTGGTTGCTCTTCACAGGCTTGTCCCTGATCTATAGCTGAGGGCAAACACTTGTGTGCTTGTGGGAGAGCCTGTGTCTTTCCTGGAAGCGTTTGGGAGTTTTGCTCAGACGCGTGTTTCCTCAAGTTCAAGAATCAAGATCTAGGATACCTGCAGACAGGTGCCTGTTTGTGTGGAGACAGTCTGTTTGAAACTGTGTTCCTCAGCGCCCGCTCTTTCTCCCCGTCGCTCCACACGCCTGGGAGTCCCTTTCTTTCTCTCCACAAGCACGTGTGTTGACTTCGTCGCACATGTGCATCTGCACAAGCGTTGAGCTCAGCAGAGCGTGTCTCTTGACACTTGATGTGCGTTGGCTGTGTCTGCCTGCTCCAGTGAAGAGAGAAACGGGAAATCATCTTGGTAGAGGCAACAAAGCAAAAGCGAGGCAGGATTGACATCTGCTCAACAGAGACGGATTCCCTGCGCTGACACAGTTCACAGTTACACGAGAAGCAATCTGAGCGGTCCGTCGACCGGAGACGTGTTTCCCAAGAGGTCGTTTAGCGAGTGAACAGCAGTGTGCGCGACTTTCAGGAGTGTGCCTGGAAAGTGCCAGAATCACCAGGAGCATCTGTGCAAAAGCTGCTGCCTCTGTGACCGCATTGAGGCACGTTCGCGTGTCTGCGAGTATATAGACGGCTCTTTCGCGTTCACTCCGAGGGAAACGGTCCGCTATTGCTTCTGTGCGCACAGACGCGATTCCCTTGTCTCTTGCGAACACAGGGAACTCTGTGCATCCAAATCTACAGGCTAAGGACGCGTCTGCATATGTTTTGGTGAACAATCGAGTGTGCGTGTTCTGACAGCTGCCTCTATGCAGACGTCTCCACAGAGCCACTTCTGAATGCCCCGCAGCCCAGGACTGAATGGATACACTAACAAGTGCACCGGTGTGAGCAACCACATATGCAGAAGGACGTCTTTCATCTCACAGAAGCGCGAACGTCTTGGCGTTCAAGCACATGGCAGAAACAAGGTGTGAACAGATGAGCTGCTGCTATTTTCTCCGTTCGGCATGCTTCGTTGTAGCTCTCTTGCCGGTCGCCGGCTTAGCGGCTTGCTTTGCGCGACTAGCTCTGGGGAGAGAAGGAGATAGCGCCGGAAACCTCGCCTTTTGCCTTCTTCGGCGCTGGAACCTGGTTGCTGCGCCTTCTCTTTGTCCATGTGCACACACACGATTCCTCAGCGAAAACCATGCAGAAACCTTTCCACGAGCACCCAGGGATGTGCACCCAGCACCACGTGCACGCACACGCAGCTAGAGAAAAGCACCTACCTTTTCACACACTGATGCCTAAGCAAACGCGTGGCCACACACACGCACACATCCGCAAGCGCGCCTACTCCCATCTATTGAGGGAAAGACGGACGAGCTCTTTGGTTGCTCTTCACAGGCTTGTCCCTGATCTATAGCTGAGGGCAAACACTTGTGTGCTTGTGGGAGAGCCTGTGTCTTTCCTGGAAGCGTTTGGGAGTTTTGCTCAGACGCGTGTTTCCTCAAGTTCAAGAATCAAGATCTAGGATACCTGCAGACAGGTGCCTGTTTGTGTGGAGACAGTCTGTTTGAAACTGTGTTCCTCAGCGCCCGCTCTTTCTCCCCGTCGCTCCACACGCCTGGGAGTCCCTTTCTTTCTCTCCACAAGCACGTGTGTTGACTTCGTCGCACATGTGCATCTGCACAAGCGTTGAGCTCAGCAGAGCGTGTCTCTTGACACTTGATGTGCGTTGGCTGTGTCTGCCTGCTCCAGTGAAGAGAGAAACGGGAAATCATCTTGGTAGAGGCAACAAAGCAAAAGCGAGGCAGGATCGACATCTGCTCAACAGAGACGGATTCC
Source organism: Patagioenas fasciata (assembly GCF_037038585.1). Lineage (NCBI taxonomy): Eukaryota > Metazoa > Chordata > Aves > Columbiformes > Columbidae > Patagioenas > Patagioenas fasciata. The sequence continues at coordinate 73,111 of NW_027288687.1, read as the reverse complement.
CTGCGCTGACACAGTTCACAGTTACACGAGAAGCAATCTGAGCGGTCCGTCGACCGGAGACGTGTTTCCCAAGAGGTCGTTTAGCGAGTGAACAGCAGTGTGCGCGACTTTCAGGAGTGTGCCTGGAAAGTGCCAGAATCACCAGGAGCATCTGTGCAAAAGCTGCTGCCTCTGTGACCGCATTGAGGCACGTTCGCGTGTCTGCGAGTATATAGACGGCTCTTTCGCGTTCACTCCGAGGGAAACGGTCCGCTATTGCTTCTGTGCGCACAGACGCGATTCCCTTGTCTCTTGCGAACACAGGGAACTCTGTGCATCCAAATCTACAGGCTAAGGACGCGTCTGCATATGTTTTGGTGAACAATCGAGTGTGCGTGTTCTGACAGCTGCCTCTATGCAGACGTCTCCACAGAGCCACTTCTGAATGCCCCGCAGCCCAGGACTGAATGGATACACTAACAAGTGCACCGGTGTGAGCAACCACATATGCAGAAGGACGTCTTTCATCTCACAGAAGCGCGAACGTCTTGGCGTTCAAGCACATGGCAGAAACAAGGTGTGAACAGATGAGCTGCTGCTATTTTCTCCGTTCGGCATGCTTCGTTGTAGCTCTCTTGCCGGTCGCCGGCTTAGCGGCTTGCTTTGCGCGACTAGCTCTGGGGAGAGAAGGAGATAGCGCCGGAAACCTCGCCTTTTGCCTTCTTCGGCGCTGGAACCTGGTTGCTGCGCCTTCTCTTTGTCCATGTGCACACACACGATTCCTCAGCGAAAACCATGCAGAAACCTTTCCACGAGCACCCAGGGATGTGCACCCAGCACCACGTGCACGCACACGCAGCTAGAGAAAAGCACCTACCTTTTCACACACTGATGCCTAAGCAAACGCGTGGCCACACACACGCACACATCCGCAAGCGCGCCTACTCCCATCTATTGAGGGAAAGACGGACGAGCTCTTTGGTTGCTCTTCACAGGCTTGTCCCTGATCTATAGCTGAGGGCAAACACTTGTGTGCTTGTGGGAGAGCCTGTGTCTTTCCTGGAAGCGTTTGGGAGTTTTGCTCAGACGCGTGTTTCCTCAAGTTCAAGAATCAAGATCTAGGATACCTGCAGACAGGTGCCTGTTTGTGTGGAGACAGTCTGTTTGAAACTGTGTTCCTCAGCGCCCGCTCTTTCTCCCCGTCGCTCCACACGCCTGGGAGTCCCTTTCTTTCTCTCCACAAGCACGTGTGTTGACTTCGTCGCACATGTGCATCTGCACAAGCGTTGAGCTCAGCAGAGCGTGTCTCTTGACACTTGATGTGCGTTGGCTGTGTCTGCCTGCTCCAGTGAAGAGAGAAACGGGAAATCATCTTGGTAGAGGCAACAAAGCAAAAGCGAGGCAGGATCGACATCTGCTCAACAGAGACGGATTCCCTGCGCTGACACAGTTCACAGTTACACGAGAAGCAATCTGAGCGGTCCGTCGACCGGAGACGTGTTTCCCAAGAGGTCGTTTAGCGAGTGAACAGCAGTGTGCGCGACTTTCAGGAGTGTGCCTGGAAAGTGCCAGAATCACCAGGAGCATCTGTGCAAAAGCTGCTGCCTCTGTGACCGCATTGAGGCACGTTCGCGTGTCTGCGAGTATATAGACGGCTCTTTCGCGTTCACTCCGAGGGAAACGGTCCGCTATTGCTTCTGTGCGCACAGACGCGATTCCCTTGTCTCTTGCGAACACAGGGAACTCTGTGCATCCAAATCTACAGGCTAAGGACGCGTCTGCATATGTTTTGGTGAACAATCGAGTGTGCGTGTTCTGACAGCTGCCTCTATGCAGACGTCTCCACAGAGCCACTTCTGAATGCCCCGCAGCCCAGGACTGAATGGATACACTAACAAGTGCACCGGTGTGAGCAACCACATATGCAGAAGGACGTCTTTCATCTCACAGAAGCGCGAACGTCTTGGCGTTCAAGCACATGGCAGAAACAAGGTGTGAACAGATGAGCTGCTGCTATTTTCTCCGTTCGGCATGCTTCGTTGTAGCTCTCTTGCCGGTCGCCGGCTTAGCGGCTTGCTTTGCGCGACTAGCTCTGGGGAGAGAAGGAGATAGCGCCGGAAACCTCGCCTTTTGCCTTCTTCGGCGCTGGAACCTGGTTGCTGCGCCTTCTCTTTGTCCATGTGCACACACACGATTCCTCAGCGAAAACCATGCAGAAACCTTTCCACGAGCACCCAGGGATGTGCACCCAGCACCACGTGCACGCACACGCAGCTAGAGAAAAGCACCTACCTTTTCACACACTGATGCCTAAGCAAACGCGTGGCCACACACACGCACACATCCGCAAGCGCGCCTACTCCCATCTATTGAGGGAAAGACGGACGAGCTCTTTGGTTGCTCTTCACAGGCTTGTCCCTGATCTATAGCTGAGGGCAAACACTTGTGTGCTTGTGGGAGAGCCTGTGTCTTTCCTGGAAGCGTTTGGGAGTTTTGCTCAGACGCGTGTTTCCTCAAGTTCAAGAATCAAGATCTAGGATACCTGCAGACAGGTGCCTGTTTGTGTGGAGACAGTCTGTTTGAAACTGTGTTCCTCAGCGCCCGCTCTTTCTCCCCGTCGCTCCACACGCCTGGGAGTCCCTTTCTTTCTCTCCACAAGCACGTGTGTTGACTTCGTCGCACATGTGCATCTGCACAAGCGTTGAGCTCAGCAGAGCGTGTCTCTTGACACTTGATGTGCGTTGGCTGTGTCTGCCTGCTCCAGTGAAGAGAGAAACGGGAAATCATCTTGGTAGAGGCAACAAAGCAAAAGCGAGGCAGGATTGACATCTGCTCAACAGAGACGGATTCCCTGCGCTGACACAGTTCACAGTTACACGAGAAGCAATCTGAGCGGTCCGTCGACCGGAGACGTGTTTCCCAAGAGGTCGTTTAGCGAGTGAACAGCAGTGTGCGCGACTTTCAGGAGTGTGCCTGGAAAGTGCCAGAATCACCAGGAGCATCTGTGCAAAAGCTGCTGCCTCTGTGACCGCATTGAGGCACGTTCGCGTGTCTGCGAGTATATAGACGGCTCTTTCGCGTTCACTCCGAGGGAAACGGTCCGCTATTGCTTCTGTGCGCACAGACGCGATTCCCTTGTCTCTTGCGAACACAGGGAACTCTGTGCATCCAAATCTACAGGCTAAGGACGCGTCTGCATATGTTTTGGTGAACAATCGAGTGTGCGTGTTCTGACAGCTGCCTCTATGCAGACGTCTCCACAGAGCCACTTCTGAATGCCCCGCAGCCCAGGACTGAATGGATACACTAACAAGTGCACCGGTGTGAGCAACCACATATGCAGAAGGACGTCTTTCATCTCACAGAAGCGCGAACGTCTTGGCGTTCAAGCACATGGCAGAAACAAGGTGTGAACAGATGAGCTGCTGCTATTTTCTCCGTTCGGCATGCTTCGTTGTAGCTCTCTTGCCGGTCGCCGGCTTAGCGGCTTGCTTTGCGCGACTAGCTCTGGGGAGAGAAGGAGATAGCGCCGGAAACCTCGCCTTTTGCCTTCTTCGGCGCTGGAACCTGGTTGCTGCGCCTTCTCTTTGTCCATGTGCACACACACGATTCCTCAGCGAAAACCATGCAGAAACCTTTCCACGAGCACCCAGGGATGTGCACCCAGCACCACGTGCACGCACACGCAGCTAGAGAAAAGCACCTACCTTTTCACACACTGATGCCTAAGCAAACGCGTGGCCACACACACGCACACATCCGCAAGCGCGCCTACTCCCATCTATTGAGGGAAAGACGGACGAGCTCTTTGGTTGCTCTTCACAGGCTTGTCCCTGATCTATAGCTGAGGGCAAACACTTGTGTGCTTGTGGGAGAGCCTGTGTCTTTCCTGGAAGCGTTTGGGAGTTTTGCTCAGACGCGTGTTTCCTCAAGTTCAAGAATCAAGATCTAGGATACCTGCAGACAGGTGCCTGTTTGTGTGGAGACAGTCTGTTTGAAACTGTGTTCCTCAGCGCCCGCTCTTTCTCCCCGTCGCTCCACACGCCTGGGAGTCCCTTTCTTTCTCTCCACAAGCACGTGTGTTGACTTCGTCGCACATGTGCATCTGCACAAGCGTTGAGCTCAGCAGAGCGTGTCTCTTGACACTTGATGTGCGTTGGCTGTGTCTGCCTGCTCCAGTGAAGAGAGAAACGGGAAATCATCTTGGTAGAGGCAACAAAGCAAAAGCGAGGCAGGATTGACATCTGCTCAACAGAGACGGATTCCCTGCGCTGACACAGTTCACAGTTACACGAGAAGCAATCTGAGCGGTCCGTCGACCGGAGACGTGTTTCCCAAGAGGTCGTTTAGCGAGTGTCAGCAGTGTGCGCGACTTTCAGGAGTGTGCCTGGAAAGTGCCAGAATCACCAGGAGCATCTGTGCAAAAGCTGCTGCCTCTGTGACCGCATTGAGGCACGTTCGCGTGTCTGCGAGTATATAGACGGCTCTTTCGCGTTCACTCCGAGGGAAACGGTCCGCTATTGCTTCTGTGCGCACAGACGCGATTCCCTTGTCTCTTGCGAACACAGGGAACTCTGTGCATCCAAATCTACAGGCTAAGGACGCGTCTGCATATGTTTTGGTGAACAATCGAGTGTGCGTGTTCTGACAGCTGCCTCTATGCAGACGTCTCCACAGAGCCACTTCTGAATGCCCCGCAGCCCAGGACTGAATGGATACACTAACAAGTGCACCGGTGTGAGCAACCACATATGCAGAAGGACGTCTTTCATCTCACAGAAGCGCGAACGTCTTGGCGTTCAAGCACATGGCAGAAACAAGGTGTGAACAGATGAGCTGCTGCTATTTTCTCCGTTCGGCATGCTTCGTTGTAGCTCTCTTGCCGGTCGCCGGCTTAGCGGCTTGCTTTGCGCGACTAGCTCTGGGGAGAGAAGGAGATAGCGCCGGAAACCTCGCCTTTTGCCTTCTTCGGCGCTGGAACCTGGTTGCTGCGCCTTCTCTTTGTCCATGTGCACACACACGATTCCTCAGCGAAAACCATGCAGAAACCTTTCCACGAGCACCCAGGGATGTGCACCCAGCACCACGTGCACGCACACGCAGCTAGAGAAAAGCACCTACCTTTTCACACACTGATGCCTAAGCAAACGCGTGGCCACACACACGCACACATCCGCAAGCGCGCCTACTCCCATCTATTGAGGGAAAGACGGACGAGCTCTTTGGTTGCTCTTCACAGGCTTGTCCCTGATCTATAGCTGAGGGCAAACACTTGTGTGCTTGTGGGAGAGCCTGTGTCTTTCCTGGAAGCGTTTGGGAGTTTTGCTCAGACGCGTGTTTCCTCAAGTTCAAGAATCAAGATCTAGGATACCTGCAGACAGGTGCCTGTTTGTGTGGAGACAGTCTGTTTGAAACTGTGTTCCTCAGCGCCCGCTCTTTCTCCCCGTCGCTCCACACGCCTGGGAGTCCCTTTCTTTCTCTCCACAAGCACGTGTGTTGACTTCGTCGCACATGTGCATCTGCACAAGCGTTGAGCTCAGCAGAGCGTGTCTCTTGACACTTGATGTGCGTTGGCTGTGTCTGCCTGCTCCAGTGAAGAGAGAAACGGGAAATCATCTTGGTAGAGGCAACAAAGCAAAAGCGAGGCAGGATTGACATCTGCTCAACAGAGACGGATTCCCTGCGCTGACACAGTTCACAGTTACACGAGAAGCAATCTGAGCGGTCCGTCGACCGGAGACGTGTTTCCCAAGAGGTCGTTTAGCGAAGTGAACAGCAGTGTGCGCGACTTTCAGGAGTGTGCCTGGAAAGTGCCAGAATCACCAGGAGCATCTGTGCAAAAGCTGCTGCCTCTGTGACCGCATTGAGGCACGTTCGCGTGTCTGCGAGTATATAGACGGCTCTTTCGCGTTCACTCCGAGGGAAACGGTCCGCTATTGCTTCTGTGCGCACAGACGCGATTCCCTTGTCTCTTGCGAACACAGGGAACTCTGTGCATCCAAATCTACAGGCTAAGGACGCGTCTGCATATGTTTTGGTGAACAATCGAGTGTGCGTGTTCTGACAGCTGCCTCTATGCAGACGTCTCCACAGAGCCACTTCTGAATGCCCCGCAGCCCAGGACTGAATGGATACACTAACAAGTGCACCGGTGTGAGCAACCACATATGCAGAAGGACGTCTTTCATCTCACAGAAGCGCGAACGTCTTGGCGTTCAAGCACATGGCAGAAACAAGGTGTGAACAGATGAGCTGCTGCTATTTTCTCCGTTCGGCATGCTTCATTGTAGCTCTCTTGCCGGTCGCCGGCTTAGCGGCTTGCTTTGCGCGACTAGCTCTGGGGAGAGAAGGAGATAGCGCCGGAAACCTCGCCTTTTGCCTTCTTCGGCGCTGGAACCTGGTTGCTGCGCCTTCTCTTTGTCCATGTGCACACACACGATTCCTCAGCGAAAACCATGCAGAAACCTTTCCACGAGCACCCAGGGATGTGCACCCAGCACCACGTGCACGCACACGCAGCTAGAGAAAAGCACCTACCTTTTCACACACTGATGCCTAAGCAAACGCGTGGCCACACACACGCACACATCCGCAAGCGCGCCTACTCCCATCTATTGAGGGAAAGACGGACGAGCTCTTTGGTTGCTCTTCACAGGCTTGTCCCTGATCTATAGCTGAGGGCAAACACTTGTGTGCTTGTGGGAGAGCCTGTGTCTTTCCTGGAAGCGTTTGGGAGTTTTGCTCAGACGCGTGTTTCCTCAAGTTCAAGAATCAAGATCTAGGATACCTGCAGACAGGTGCCTGTTTGTGTGGAGACAGTCTGTTTGAAACTGTGTTCCTCAGCGCCCGCTCTTTCTCCCCGTCGCTCCACACGCCTGGGAGTCCCTTTCTTTCTCTCCACAAGCACGTGTGTTGACTTCGTCGCACATGTGCATCTGCACAAGCGTTGAGCTCAGCAGAGCGTGTCTCTTGACACTTGATGTGCGTTGGCTGTGTCTGCCTGCTCCAGTGAAGAGAGAAACGGGAAATCATCTTGGTAGAGGCAACAAAGCAAAAGCGAGGCAGGATTGACATCTGCTCAACAGAGACGGATTCCCTGCGCTGACACAGTTCACAGTTACACGAGAAGCAATCTGAGCGGTCCGTCGACCGGAGACGTGTTTCCTCCAAGAGGTCGTTTAGCGAGTGAACAGCAGTGTGCGCGACTTTCAGGAGTGTGCCTGGAAAGTGCCAGAATCACCAGGAGCATCTGTGCAAAAGCTGCTGCCTCTGTGACCGCATTGAGGCACGTTCGCGTGTCTGCGAGTATATAGACGGCTCTTTCGCGTTCACTCCGAGGGAAACGGTCCGCTATTGCTTCTGTGCGCACAGACGCGATTCCCTTGTCTCTTGCGAACACAGGGAACTCTGTGCATCCAAATCTACAGGCTAAGGACGCGTCTGCATATGTTTTGGTGAACAATCGAGTGTGCGTGTTCTGACAGCTGCCTCTATGCAGACGTCTCCACAGAGCCACTTCTGAATGCCCCGCAGCCCAGGACTGAATGGATACACTAACAAGTGCACCGGTGTGAGCAACCACATATGCAGAAGGACGTCTTTCATCTCACAGAAGCGCGAACGTCTTGGCGTTCAAGCACATGGCAGAAACAAGGTGTGAACAGATGAGCTGCTGCTATTTTCTCCGTTCGGCATGCTTCGTTGTAGCTCTCTTGCCGGTCGCCGGCTTAGCGGCTTGCTTTGCGCGACTAGCTCTGGGGAGAGAAGGAGATAGCGCCGGAAACCTCGCCTTTTGCCTTCTTCGGCGCTGGAACCTGGTTGCTGCGCCTTCTCTTTGTCCATGTGCACACACACGATTCCTCAGCGAAAACCATGCAGAAACCTTTCCACGAGCACCCAGGGATGTGCACCCAGCACCACGTGCACGCACACGCAGCTAGAGAAAAGCACCTACCTTTTCACACACTGATGCCTAAGCAAACGCGTGGCCACACACACGCACACATCCGCAAGCGCGCCTACTCCCATCTATTGAGGGAAAGACGGACGAGCTCTTTGGTTGCTCTTCACAGGCTTGTCCCTGATCTATAGCTGAGGGCAAACACTTGTGTGCTTGTGGGAGAGCCTGTGTCTTTCCTGGAAGCGTTTGGGAGTTTTGCTCAGACGCGTGTTTCCTCAAGTTCAAGAATCAAGATCTAGGATACCTGCAGACAGGTGCCTGTTTGTGTGGAGACAGTCTGTTTGAAACTGTGTTCCTCAGCGCCCGCTCTTTCTCCCCGTCGCTCCACACGCCTGGGAGTCCCTTTCTTTCTCTCCACAAGCACGTGTGTTGACTTCGTCGCACATGTGCATCTGCACAAGCGTTGAGCTCAGCAGAGCGTGTCTCTTGACACTTGATGTGCGTTGGCTGTGTCTGCCTGCTCCAGTGAAGAGAGAAACGGAAATCATCTTGGTAGAGGCAACAAAGCAAAAGCGAGGCAGGATTGACATCTGCTCAACAGAGACGGATTCCCTGCGCTGACACAGTTCACAGTTACACGAGAAGCAATCTGAGCGGTCCGTCGACCGGAGACGTGTTTCCCAAGAGGTCGTTTAGCGAGTGAACAGCAGTGTGCGCGACTTTCAGGAGTGTGCCTGGAAAGTGCCAGAATCACCAGGAGCATCTGTGCAAAAGCTGCTGCCTCTGTGACCGCATTGAGGCACGTTCGCGTGTCTGCGAGTATATAGACGGCTCTTTCGCGTTCACTCCGAGGGAAACGGTCCGCTATTGCTTCTGTGCGCACAGACGCGATTCCCTTGTCTCTTGCGAACACAGGGAACTCTGTGCATCCAAATCTACAGGCTAAGGACGCGTCTGCATATGTTTTGGTGAACAATCGAGTGTGCGTGTTCTGACAGCTGCCTCTATGCAGACGTCTCCACAGAGCCACTTCTGAATGCCCCGCAGCCCAGGACTGAATGGATACACTAACAAGTGCACCGGTGTGAGCAACCACATATGCAGAAGGACGTCTTTCATCTCACAGAAGCGCGAACGTCTTGGCGTTCAAGCACATGGCAGAAACAAGGTGTGAACAGATGAGCTGCTGCTATTTTCTCCGTTCGGCATGCTTCGTTGTAGCTCTCTTGCCGGTCGCCGGCTTAGCGGCTTGCTTTGCGCGACTAGCTCTGGGGAGAGAAGGAGATAGCGCCGGAAACCTCGCCTTTTGCCTTCTTCGGCGCTGGAACCTGGTTGCTGCGCCTTCTCTTTGTCCATGTGCACACACACGATTCCTCAGCGAAAACCATGCAGAAACCTTTCCACGAGCACCCAGGGATGTGCACCCAGCACCACGTGCACGCACACGCAGCTAGAGAAAAGCACCTACCTTTTCACACACTGATGCCTAAGCAAACGCGTGGCCACACACACGCACACATCCGCAAGCGCGCCTACTCCCATCTATTGAGGGAAAGACGGACGAGCTCTTTGGTTGCTCTTCACAGGCTTGTCCCTGATCTATAGCTGAGGGCAAACACTTGTGTGCTTGTGGGAGAGCCTGTGTCTTTCTGGAAGCGTTTGGGAGTTTTGCTCAGACGCGTGTTTCCTCAAGTTCAAGAATCAAGATCTAGGATACCTGCAGACAGGTGCCTGTTTGTGTGGAGACAGTCTGTTTGAAACTGTGTTCCTCAGCGCCCGCTCTTTCTCCCCGTCGCTCCACACGCCTGGGAGTCCCTTTCTTTCTCTCCACAAGCACGTGTGTTGACTTCGTCGCACATGTGCATCTGCACAAGCGTTGAGCTCAGCAGAGCGTGTCTCTTGACACTTGATGTGCGTTGGCTGTGTCTGCCTGCTCCAGTGAAGAGAGAAACGGGAAATCATCTTGGTAGAGGCAACAAAGCAAAAGCGAGGCAGGATTGACATCTGCTCAACAGAGACGGATTCCCTGCGCTGACACAGTTCACAGTTACACGAGAAGCAATCTGAGCGGTCCGTCGACCGGAGACGTGTTTCCCAAGAGGTCGTTTAGCGAGTGAACAGCAGTGTGCGCGACTTTCAGGAGTGTGCCTGGAAAGTGCCAGAATCACCAGGAGCATCTGTGCAAAAGCTGCTGCCTCTGTGACCGCATTGAGGCACGTTCGCGTGTCTGCGAGTATATAGACGGCTCTTTCGCGTTCACTCCGAGGGAAACGGTCCGCTATTGCTTCTGTGCGCACAGACGCGATTCCCTTGTCTCTTGCGAACACAGGGAACTCTGTGCATCCAAATCTACAGGCTAAGGACGCGTCTGCATATGTTTTGGTGAACAATCGAGTGTGCGTGTTCTGACAGCTGCCTCTATGCAGACGTCTCCACAGAGCCACTTCTGAATGCCCCGCAGCCCAGGACTGAATGGATACACTAACAAGTGCACCGGTGTGAGCAACCACATATGCAGAAGGACGTCTTTCATCTCACAGAAGCGCGAACGTCTTGGCGTTCAAGCACATGGCAGAAACAAGGTGTGAACAGATGAGCTGCTGCTATTTTCTCCGTTCGGCATGCTTCGTTGTAGCTCTCTTGCCGGTCGCCGGCTTAGCGGCTTGCTTTGCGCGACTAGCTCTGGGGAGAGAAGGAGATAGCGCCGGAAACCTCGCCTTTTGCCTTCTTCGGCGCTGGAACCTGGTTGCTGCGCCTTCTCTTTGTCCATGTGCACACACACGATTCCTCAGCGAAAACCATGCAGAAACCTTTCCACGAGCACCCAGGGATGTGCACCCAGCACCACGTGCACGCACACGCAGCTAGAGAAAAGCACCTACCTTTTCACACACTGATGCCTAAGCAAACGCGTGGCCACACACACGCACACATCCGCAAGCGCGCCTACTCCCATCTATTGAGGGAAAGACGGACGAGCTCTTTGGTTGCTCTTCACAGGCTTGTCCCTGATCTATAGCTGAGGGCAAACACTTGTGTGCTTGTGGGAGAGCCTGTGTCTTTCCTGGAAGCGTTTGGGAGTTTTGCTCAGACGCGTGTTTCCTCAAGTTCAAGAATCAAGATCTAGGATACCTGCAGACAGGTGCCTGTTTGTGTGGAGACAGTCTGTTTGAAACTGTGTTCCTCAGCGCCCGCTCTTTCTCCCCGTCGCTCCACACGCCTGGGAGTCCCTTTCTTTCTCTCCACAAGCACGTGTGTTGACTTCGTCGCACATGTGCATCTGCACAAGCGTTGAGCTCAGCAGAGCGTGTCTCTTGACACTTGATGTGCGTTGGCTGTGTCTGCCTGCTCCAGTGAAGAGAGAAACGGGAAATCATCTTGGTAGAGGCAACAAAGCAAAAGCGAGGCAGGATTGACATCTGCTCAACAGAGACGGATTCCCTGCGCTGACACAGTTCACAGTTACACGAGAAGCAATCTGAGCGGTCCGTCGACCGGAGACGTGTTTCCCAAGAGGTCGTTTAGCGAGTGAACAGCAGTGTGCGCGACTTTCAGGAGTGTGCCTGGAAAGTGCCAGAATCACCAGGAGCATCTGTGCAAAAGCTGCTGCCTCTGTGACCGCATTGAGGCACGTTCGCGTGTCTGCGAGTATATAGACGGCTCTTTCGCGTTCACTCCGAGGGAAACGGTCCGCTATTGCTTCTGTGCGCACAGACGCGATTCCCTTGTCTCTTGCGAACACAGGGAACTCTGTGCATCCAAATCTACAGGCTAAGGACGCGTCTGCATATGTTTTGGTGAACAATCGAGTGTGCGTGTTCTGACAGCTGCCTCTATGCAGACGTCTCCACAGAGCCACTTCTGAATGCCCCGCAGCCCAGGACTGAATGGATACACTAACAAGTGCACCGGTGTGAGCAACCACATATGCAGAAGGACGTCTTTCATCTCACAGAAGCGCGAACGTCTTGGCGTTCAAGCACATGGCAGAAACAAGGTGTGAACAGATGAGCTGCTGCTATTTTCTCCGTTCGGCATGCTTCGTTGTAGCTCTCTTGCCGGTCGCCGGCTTAGCGGCTTGCTTTGCGCGACTAGCTCTGGGGAGAGAAGGAGATAGCGCCGGAAACCTCGCCTTTTGCCTTCTTCGGCGCTGGAACCTGGTTGCTGCGCCTTCTCTTTGTCCATGTGCACACACACGATTCCTCAGCGAAAACCATGCAGAAACCTTTCCACGAGCACCCAGGGATGTGCACCCAGCACCACGTGCACGCACACGCAGCTAGAGAAAAGCACCTACCTTTTCACACACTGATGCCTAAGCAAACGCGTGGCCACACACACGCACACATCCGCAAGCGCGCCTACTCCCATCTATTGAGAGAAAGACGGACGAGCTCTTTGGTTGCTCTTCACAGGCTTGTCCCTGATCTATAGCTGAGGGCAAACACTTGTGTGCTTGTGGGAGAGCCTGTGTCTTTCCTGGAAGCGTTTGGGAGTTTTGCTCAGACGCGTGTTTCCTCAAGTTCAAGAATCAAGATCTAGGATACCTGCAGACAGGTGCCTGTTTGTGTGGAGACAGTCTGTTTGAAACTGTGTTCCTCAGCGCCCGCTCTTTCTCCCCGTCGCTCCACACGCCTGGGAGTCCCTTTCTTTCTCTCCACAAGCACGTGTGTTGACTTCGTCGCACATGTGCATCTGCACAAGCGTTGAGCTCAGCAGAGCGTGTCTCTTGACACTTGATGTGCGTTGGCTGTGTCTGCCTGCTCCAGTGAAGAGAGAAACGGGAAATCATCTTGGTAGAGGCAACAAAGCAAAAGCGAGGCAGGATCGACATCTGCTCAACAGAGACGGATTCCCTGCGCTGACACAGTTCACAGTTACACGAGAAGCAATCTGAGCGGTCCGTCGACCGGAGACGTGTTTCCCAAGAGGTCGTTTAGCGAGTGAACAGCAGTGTGCGCGACTTTCAGGAGTGTGCCTGGAAAGTGCCAGAATCACCAGGAGCATCTGTGCAAAAGCTGCTGCCTCTGTGACCGCATTGAGGCACGTTCGCGTGTCTGCGAGTATATAGACGGCTCTTTCGCGTTCACTCCGAGGGAAACGGTCCGCTATTGCTTCTGTGCGCACAGACGCGATTCCCTTGTCTCTTGCGAACACAGGGAACTCTGTGCATCCAAATCTACAGGCTAAGGACGCGTCTGCATATGTTTTGGTGAACAATCGAGTGTGCGTGTTCTGACAGCTGCCTCTATGCAGACGTCTCCACAGAGCCACTTCTGAATGCCCCGCAGCCCAGGACTGAATGGATACACTAACAAGTGCACCGGTGTGAGCAACCACATATGCAGAAGGACGTCTTTCATCTCACAGAAGCGCGAACGTCTTGGCGTTCAAGCACATGGCAGAAACAAGGTGTGAACAGATGAGCTGCTGCTATTTTCTCCGTTCGGCATGCTTCGTTGTAGCTCTCTTGCCGGTCGCCGGCTTAGCGGCTTGCTTTGCGCGACTAGCTCTGGGGAGAGAAGGAGATAGCGCCGGAAACCTCGCCTTTTGCCTTCTTCGGCGCTGGAACCTGGTTGCTGCGCCTTCTCTTTGTCCATGTGCACACACACGATTCCTCAGCGAAAACCATGCAGAAACCTTTCCACGAGCACCCAGGGATGTGCACCCAGCACCACGTGCACGCACACGCAGCTAGAGAAAAGCACCTACCTTTTCACACACTGATGCCTAAGCAAACGCGTGGCCACACACACGCACACATCCGCAAGCGCGCCTACTCCCATCTATTGAGAGAAAGACGGACGAGCTCTTTGGTTGCTCTTCACAGGCTTGTCCCTGATCTATAGCTGAGGGCAAACACTTGTGTGCTTGTGGGAGAGCCTGTGTCTTTCCTGGAAGCGTTTGGGAGTTTTGCTCAGACGCGTGTTTCCTCAAGTTCAAGAATCAAGATCTAGGATACCTGCAGACAGGTGCCTGTTTGTGTGGAGACAGTCTGTTTGAAACTGTGTTCCTCAGCGCCCGCTCTTTCTCCCCGTCGCTCCACACGCCTGGGAGTCCCTTTCTTTCTCTCCACAAGCACGTGTGTTGACTTCGTCGCACATGTGCATCTGCACAAGCGTTGAGCTCAGCAGAGCGTGTCTCTTGACACTTGATGTGCGTTGGCTGTGTCTGCCTGCTCCAGTGAAGAGAGAAACGGGAAATCATCTTGGTAGAGGCAACAAAGCAAAAGCGAGGCAGGATCGACATCTGCTCAACAGAGACGGATTCCCTGCGCTGACACAGTTCACAGTTACACGAGAAGCAATCTGAGCGGTCCGTCGACCGGAGACGTGTTTCCCAAGAGGTCGTTTAGCGAGTGAACAGCAGTGTGCGCGACTTTCAGGAGTGTGCCTGGAAAGTGCCAGAATCACCAGGAGCATCTGTGCAAAAGCTGCTGCCTCTGTGACCGCATTGAGGCACGTTCGCGTGTCTGCGAGTATATAGACGGCTCTTTCGCGTTCACTCCGAGGGAAACGGTCCGCTATTGCTTCTGTGCGCACAGACGCGATTCCCTTGTCTCTTGCGAACACAGGGAACTCTGTGCATCCAAATCTACAGGCTAAGGACGCGTCTGCATATGTTTTGGTGAACAATCGAGTGTGCGTGTTCTGACAGCTGCCTCTATGCAGACGTCTCCACAGAGCCACTTCTGAATGCCCCGCAGCCCAGGACTGAATGGATACACTAACAAGTGCACCGGTGTGAGCAACCACATATGCAGAAGGACGTCTTTCATCTCACAGAAGCGCGAACGTCTTGGCGTTCAAGCACATGGCAGAAACAAGGTGTGAACAGATGAGCTGCTGCTATTTTCTCCGTTCGGCATGCTTCGTTGTAGCTCTCTTGCCGGTCGCCGGCTTAGCGGCTTGCTTTGCGCGACTAGCTCTGGGGAGAGAAGGAGATAGCGCCGGAAACCTCGCCTTTTGCCTTCTTCGGCGCTGGAACCTGGTTGCTGCGCCTTCTCTTTGTCCATGTGCACACACACGATTCCTCAGCGAAAACCATGCAGAAACCTTTCCACGAGCACCCAGGGATGTGCACCCAGCACCACGTGCACGCACACGCAGCTAGAGAAAAGCACCTACCTTTTCACACACTGATGCCTAAGCAAACGCGTGGCCACACACACGCACACATCCGCAAGCGCGCCTACTCCCATCTATTGAGGGAAAGACGGACGAGCTCTTTGGTTGCTCTTCACAGGCTTGTCCCTGATCTATAGCTGAGGGCAAACACTTGTGTGCTTGTGGGAGAGCCTGTGTCTTTCCTGGAAGCGTTTGGGAGTTTTGCTCAGACGCGTGTTTCCTCAAGTTCAAGAATCAAGATCTAGGATACCTGCAGACAGGTGCCTGTTTGTGTGGAGACAGTCTGTTTGAAACTGTGTTCCTCAGCGCCCGCTCTTTCTCCCCGTCGCTCCACACGCCTGGGAGTCCCTTTCTTTCTCTCCACAAGCACGTGTGTTGACTTCGTCGCACATGTGCATCTGCACAAGCGTTGAGCTCAGCAGAGCGTGTCTCTTGACACTTGATGTGCGTTGGCTGTGTCTGCCTGCTCCAGTGAAGAGAGAAACGGGAAATCATCTTGGTAGAGGCAACAAAGCAAAAGCGAGGCAGGATCGACATCTGCTCAACAGAGACGGATTCCCTGCGCTGACACAGTTCACAGTTACACGAGAAGCAATCTGAGCGGTCCGTCGACCGGAGACGTGTTTCCCAAGAGGTCGTTTAGCGAGTGAACAGCAGTGTGCGCGACTTTCAGGAGTGTGCCTGGAAAGTGCCAGAATCACCAGGAGCATCTGTGCAAAAGCTGCTGCCTCTGTGACCGCATTGAGGCACGTTCGCGTGTCTGCGAGTATATAGACGGCTCTTTCGCGTTCACTCCGAGGGAAACGGTCCGCTATTGCTTCTGTGCGCACAGACGCGATTCCCTTGTCTCTTGCGAACACAGGGAACTCTGTGCATCCAAATCTACAGGCTAAGGACGCGTCTGCATATGTTTTGGTGAACAATCGAGTGTGCGTGTTCTGACAGCTGCCTCTATGCAGACGTCTCCACAGAGCCACTTCTGAATGCCCCGCAGCCCAGGACTGAATGGATACACTAACAAGTGCACCGGTGTGAGCAACCACATATGCAGAAGGACGTCTTTCATCTCACAGAAGCGCGAACGTCTTGGCGTTCAAGCACATGGCAGAAACAAGGTGTGAACAGATGAGCTGCTGCTATTTTCTCCGTTCGGCATGCTTCGTTGTAGCTCTCTTGCCGGTCGCCGGCTTAGCGGCTTGCTTTGCGCGACTAGCTCTGGGGAGAGAAGGAGATAGCGCCGGAAACCTCGCCTTTTGCCTTCTTCGGCGCTGGAACCTGGTTGCTGCGCCTTCTCTTTGTCCATGTGCACACACACGATTCCTCAGCGAAAACCATGCAGAAACCTTTCCACGAGCACCCAGGGATGTGCACCCAGCACCACGTGCACGCACACGCAGCTAGAGAAAAGCACCTACCTTTTCACACACTGATGCCTAAGCAAACGCGTGGCCACACACACGCACACATCCGCAAGCGCGCCTACTCCCATCTATTGAGGGAAAGACGGACGAGCTCTTTGGTTGCTCTTCACAGGCTTGTCCCTGATCTATAGCTGAGGGCAAACACTTGTGTGCTTGTGGGAGAGCCTGTGTCTTTCCTGGAAGCGTTTGGGAGTTTTGCTCAGACGCGTGTTTCCTCAAGTTCAAGAATCAAGATCTAGGATACCTGCAGACAGGTGCCTGTTTGTGTGGAGACAGTCTGTTTGAAACTGTGTTCCTCAGCGCCCGCTCTTTCTCCCCGTCGCTCCACACGCCTGGGAGTCCCTTTCTTTCTCTCCACAAGCACGTGTGTTGACTTCGTCGCACATGTGCATCTGCACAAGCGTTGAGCTCAGCAGAGCGTGTCTCTTGACACTTGATGTGCGTTGGCTGTGTCTGCCTGCTCCAGTGAAGAGAGAAACGGGAAATCATCTTGGTAGAGGCAACAAAGCAAAAGCGAGGCAGGATCGACATCTGCTCAACAGAGACGGATTCCCTGCGCTGACACAGTTCACAGTTACACGAGAAGCAATCTGAGCGGTCCGTCGACCGGAGACGTGTTTCCCAAGAGGTCGTTTAGCGAGTGAACAGCAGTGTGCGCGACTTTCAGGAGTGTGCCTGGAAAGTGCCAGAATCACCAGGAGCATCTGTGCAAAAGCTGCTGCCTCTGTGACCGCATTGAGGCACGTTCGCGTGTCTGCGAGTATATAGACGGCTCTTTCGCGTTCACTCCGAGGGAAACGGTCCGCTATTGCTTCTGTGCGCACAGACGCGATTCCCTTGTCTCTTGCGAACACAGGGAACTCTGTGCATCCAAATCTACAGGCTAAGGACGCGTCTGCATATGTTTTGGTGAACAATCGAGTGTGCGTGTTCTGACAGCTGCCTCTATGCAGACGTCTCCACAGAGCCACTTCTGAATGCCCCGCAGCCCAGGACTGAATGGATACACTAACAAGTGCACCGGTGTGAGCAACCACATATGCAGAAGGACGTCTTTCATCTCACAGAAGCGCGAACGTCTTGGCGTTCAAGCACATGGCAGAAACAAGGTGTGAACAGATGAGCTGCTGCTATTTTCTCCGTTCGGCATGCTTCGTTGTAGCTCTCTTGCCGGTCGCCGGCTTAGCGGCTTGCTTTGCGCGACTAGCTCTGGGGAGAGAAGGAGATAGCGCCGGAAACCTCGCCTTTTGCCTTCTTCGGCGCTGGAACCTGGTTGCTGCGCCTTCTCTTTGTCCATGTGCACACACACGATTCCTCAGCGAAAACCATGCAGAAACCTTTCCACGAGCACCCAGGGATGTGCACCCAGCACCACGTGCACGCACACGCAGCTAGAGAAAAGCACCTACCTTTTCACACACTGATGCCTAAGCAAACGCGTGGCCACACACACGCACACATCCGCAAGCGCGCCTACTCCCATCTATTGAGGGAAAGACGGACGAGCTCTTTGGTTGCTCTTCACAGGCTTGTCCCTGATCTATAGCTGAGGGCAAACACTTGTGTGCTTGTGGGAGAGCCTGTGTCTTTCCTGGAAGCGTTTGGGAGTTTTGCTCAGACGCGTGTTTCCTCAAGTTCAAGAATCAAGATCTAGGATACCTGCAGACAGGTGCCTGTTTGTGTGGAGACAGTCTGTTTGAAACTGTGTTCCTCAGCGCCCGCTCTTTCTCCCCGTCGCTCCACACGCCTGGGAGTCCCTTTCTTTCTCTCCACAAGCACGTGTGTTGACTTCGTCGCACATGTGCATCTGCACAAGCGTTGAGCTCAGCAGAGCGTGTCTCTTGACACTTGATGTGCGTTGGCTGTGTCTGCCTGCTCCAGTGAAGAGAGAAACGGGAAATCATCTTGGTAGAGGCAACAAAGCAAAAGCGAGGCAGGATTGACATCTGCTCAACAGAGACGGATTCCCTGCGCTGACACAGTTCACAGTTACACGAGAAGCAATCTGAGCGGTCCGTCGACCGGAGACGTGTTTCCCAAGAGGTCGTTTAGCGAGTGAACAGCAGTGTGCGCGACTTTCAGGAGTGTGCCTGGAAAGTGCCAGAATCACCAGGAGCATCTGTGCAAAAGCTGCTGCCTCTGTGACCGCATTGAGGCACGTTCGCGTGTCTGCGAGTATATAGACGGCTCTTTCGCGTTCACTCCGAGGGAAACGGTCCGCTATTGCTTCTGTGCGCACAGACGCGATTCCCTTGTCTCTTGCGAACACAGGGAACTCTGTGCATCCAAATCTACAGGCTAAGGACGCGTCTGCATATGTTTTGGTGAACAATCGAGTGTGCGTGTTCTGACAGCTGCCTCTATGCAGACGTCTCCACAGAGCCACTTCTGAATGCCCCGCAGCCCAGGACTGAATGGATACACTAACAAGTGCACCGGTGTGAGCAACCACATATGCAGAAGGACGTCTTTCATCTCACAGAAGCGCGAACGTCTTGGCGTTCAAGCACATGGCAGAAACAAGGTGTGAACAGATGAGCTGCTGCTATTTTCTCCGTTCGGCATGCTTCGTTGTAGCTCTCTTGCCGGTCGCCGGCTTAGCGGCTTGCTTTGCGCGACTAGCTCTGGGGAGAGAAGGAGATAGCGCCGGAAACCTCGCCTTTTGCCTTCTTCGGCGCTGGAACCTGGTTGCTGCGCCTTCTCTTTGTCCATGTGCACACACACGATTCCTCAGCGAAAACCATGCAGAAACCTTTCCACGAGCACCCAGGGATGTGCACCCAGCACCACGTGCACGCACACGCAGCTAGAGAAAAGCACCTACCTTTTCACACACTGATGCCTAAGCAAACGCGTGGCCACACACACGCACACATCCGCAAGCGCGCCTACTCCCATCTATTGAGAGAAAGACGGACGAGCTCTTTGGTTGCTCTTCACAGGCTTGTCCCTGATCTATAGCTGAGGGCAAACACTTGTGTGCTTGTGGGAGAGCCTGTGTCTTTCCTGGAAGCGTTTGGGAGTTTTGCTCAGACGCGTGTTTCCTCAAGTTCAAGAATCAAGATCTAGGATACCTGCAGACAGGTGCCTGTTTGTGTGGAGACAGTCTGTTTGAAACTGTGTTCCTCAGCGCCCGCTCTTTCTCCCCGTCGCTCCACACGCCTGGGAGTCCCTTTCTTTCTCTCCACAAGCACGTGTGTTGACTTCGTCGCACATGTGCATCTGCACAAGCGTTGAGCTCAGCAGAGCGTGTCTCTTGACACTTGATGTGCGTTGGCTGTGTCTGCCTGCTCCAGTGAAGAGAGAAACGGGAAATCATCTTGGTAGAGGCAACAAAGCAAAAGCGAGGCAGGATCGACATCTGCTCAACAGAGACGGATTCCCTGCGCTGACACAGTTCACAGTTACACGAGAAGCAATCTGAGCGGTCCGTCGACCGGAGACGTGTTTCCCAAGAGGTCGTTTAGCGAGTGAACAGCAGTGTGCGCGACTTTCAGGAGTGTGCCTGGAAAGTGCCAGAATCACCAGGAGCATCTGTGCAAAAGCTGCTGCCTCTGTGACCGCATTGAGGCACGTTCGCGTGTCTGCGAGTATATAGACGGCTCTTTCGCGTTCACTCCGAGGGAAACGGTCCGCTATTGCTTCTGTGCGCACAGACGCGATTCCCTTGTCTCTTGCGAACACAGGGAACTCTGTGCATCCAAATCTACAGGCTAAGGACGCGTCTGCATATGTTTTGGTGAACAATCGAGTGTGCGTGTTCTGACAGCTGCCTCTATGCAGACGTCTCCACAGAGCCACTTCTGAATGCCCCGCAGCCCAGGACTGAATGGATACACTAACAAGTGCACCGGTGTGAGCAACCACATATGCAGAAGGACGTCTTTCATCTCACAGAAGCGCGAACGTCTTGGCGTTCAAGCACATGGCAGAAACAAGGTGTGAACAGATGAGCTGCTGCTATTTTCTCCGTTCGGCATGCTTCGTTGTAGCTCTCTTGCCGGTCGCCGGCTTAGCGGCTTGCTTTGCGCGACTAGCTCTGGGGAGAGAAGGAGATAGCGCCGGAAACCTCGCCTTTTGCCTTCTTCGGCGCTGGAACCTGGTTGCTGCGCCTTCTCTTTGTCCATGTGCACACACACGATTCCTCAGCGAAAACCATGCAGAAACCTTTCCACGAGCACCCAGGGATGTGCACCCAGCACCACGTGCACGCACACGCAGCTAGAGAAAAGCACCTACCTTTTCACACACTGATGCCTAAGCAAACGCGTGGCCACACACACGCACACATCCGCAAGCGCGCCTACTCCCATCTATTGAGGGAAAGACGGACGAGCTCTTTGGTTGCTCTTCACAGGCTTGTCCCTGATCTATAGCTGAGGGCAAACACTTGTGTGCTTGTGGGAGAGCCTGTGTCTTTCCTGGAAGCGTTTGGGAGTTTTGCTCAGACGCGTGTTTCCTCAAGTTCAAGAATCAAGATCTAGGATACCTGCAGACAGGTGCCTGTTTGTGTGGAGACAGTCTGTTTGAAACTGTGTTCCTCAGCGCCCGCTCTTTCTCCCCGTCGCTCCACACGCCTGGGAGTCCCTTTCTTTCTCTCCACAAGCACGTGTGTTGACTTCGTCGCACATGTGCATCTGCACAAGCGTTGAGCTCAGCAGAGCGTGTCTCTTGACACTTGATGTGCGTTGGCTGTGTCTGCCTGCTCCAGTGAAGAGAGAAACGGGAAATCATCTTGGTAGAGGCAACAAAGCAAAAGCGAGGCAGGATCGACATCTGCTCAACAGAGACGGATTCCCTGCGCTGACACAGTTCACAGTTACACGAGAAGCAATCTGAGCGGTCCGTCGACCGGAGACGTGTTTCCCAAGAGGTCGTTTAGCGAGTGAACAGCAGTGTGCGCGACTTTCAGGAGTGTGCCTGGAAAGTGCCAGAATCACCAGGAGCATCTGTGCAAAAGCTGCTGCCTCTGTGACCGCATTGAGGCACGTTCGCGTGTCTGCGAGTATATAGACGGCTCTTTCGCGTTCACTCCGAGGGAAACGGTCCGCTATTGCTTCTGTGCGCACAGACGCGATTCCCTTGTCTCTTGCGAACACAGGGAACTCTGTGCATCCAAATCTACAGGCTAAGGACGCGTCTGCATATGTTTTGGTGAACAATCGAGTGTGCGTGTTCTGACAGCTGCCTCTATGCAGACGTCTCCACAGAGCCACTTCTGAATGCCCCGCAGCCCAGGACTGAATGGATACACTAACAAGTGCACCGGTGTGAGCAACCACATATGCAGAAGGACGTCTTTCATCTCACAGAAGCGCGAACGTCTTGGCGTTCAAGCACATGGCAGAAACAAGGTGTGAACAGATGAGCTGCTGCTATTTTCTCCGTTCGGCATGCTTCGTTGTAGCTCTCTTGCCGGTCGCCGGCTTAGCGGCTTGCTTTGCGCGACTAGCTCTGGGGAGAGAAGGAGATAGCGCCGGAAACCTCGCCTTTTGCCTTCTTCGGCGCTGGAACCTGGTTGCTGCGCCTTCTCTTTGTCCATGTGCACACACACGATTCCTCAGCGAAAACCATGCAGAAACCTTTCCACGAGCACCCAGGGATGTGCACCCAGCACCACGTGCACGCACACGCAGCTAGAGAAAAGCACCTACCTTTTCACACACTGATGCCTAAGCAAACGCGTGGCCACACACACGCACACATCCGCAAGCGCGCCTACTCCCATCTATTGAGGGAAAGACGGACGAGCTCTTTGGTTGCTCTTCACAGGCTTGTCCCTGATCTATAGCTGAGGGCAAACACTTGTGTGCTTGTGGGAGAGCCTGTGTCTCTCCTGGAAGCGTTTGGGAGTTTTGCTCAGACGCGTGTTTCCTCAAGTTCAAGAATCAAGATCTAGGATACCTGCAGACAGGTGCCTGTTTGTGTGGAGACAGTCTGTTTGAAACTGTGTTCCTCAGCGCCCGCTCTTTCTCCCCGTCGCTCCACACGCCTGGGAGTCCCTTTCTTTCTCTCCACAAGCACGTGTGTTGACTTCGTCGCACATGTGCATCTGCACAAGCGTTGAGCTCAGCAGAGCGTGTCTCTTGACACTTGATGTGCGTTGGCTGTGTCTGCGTGCTCCAGTGAAGAGAGAAACGGGAAATCATCTTGGTAGAGGCAACAAAGCAAAAGCGAGGCAGGATCGACATCTGCTCAACAGAGACGGATTCCCTGCGCTGACACAGTTCACAGTTACACGAGAAGCAATCTGAGCGGTCCGTCGACCGGAGACGTGTTTCCCAAGAGGTCGTTTAGCGAGTGAACAGCAGTGTGCGCGACTTTCAGGAGTGTGCCTGGAAAGTGCCAGAATCACCAGGAGCATCTGTGCAAAAGCTGCTGCCTCTGTGACCGCATTGAGGCACGTTCGCGTGTCTGCGAGTATATAGACGGCTCTTTCGCGTTCACTCCGAGGGAAACGGTCCGCTATTGCTTCTGTGCGCACAGACGCGATTCCCTTGTCTCTTGCGAACACAGGGAACTCTGTGCATCCAAATCTACAGGCTAAGGACGCGTCTGCATATGTTTTGGTGAACAATCGAGTGTGCGTGTTCTGACAGCTGCCTCTATGCAGACGTCTCCACAGAGCCACTTCTGAATGCCCCGCAGCCCAGGACTGAATGGATACACTAACAAGTGCACCGGTGTGAGCAACCACATATGCAGAAGGACGTCTTTCATCTCACAGAAGCGCGAACGTCTTGGCGTTCAAGCACATGGCAGAAACAAGGTGTGAACAGATGAGCTGCTGCTATTTTCTCCGTTCGGCATGCTTCGTTGTAGCTCTCTTGCCGGTCGCCGGCTTAGCGGCTTGCTTTGCGCGACTAGCTCTGGGGAGAGAAGGAGATAGCGCCGGAAACCTCGCCTTTTGCCTTCTTCGGCGCTGGAACCTGGTTGCTGCGCCTTCTCTTTGTCCATGTGCACACACACGATTCCTCAGCGAAAACCATGCAGAAACCTTTCCACGAGCACCCAGGGATGTGCACCCAGCACCACGTGCACGCACACGCAGCTAGAGAAAAGCACCTACCTTTTCACACACTGATGCCTAAGCAAACGCGTGGCCACACACACGCACACATCCGCAAGCGCGCCTACTCCCATCTATTGAGGGAAAGACGGACGAGCTCTTTGGTTGCTCTTCACAGGCTTGTCCCTGATCTATAGCTGAGGGCAAACACTTGTGTGCTTGTGGGAGAGCCTGTGTCTTTCCTGGAAGCGTTTGGGAGTTTTGCTCAGACGCGTGTTTCCTCAAGTTCAAGAATCAAGATCTAGGATACCTGCAGACAGGTGCCTGTTTGTGTGGAGACAGTCTGTTTGAAACTGTGTTCCTCAGCGCCCGCTCTTTCTCCCCGTCGCTCCACACGCCTGGGAGTCCCTTTCTTTCTCTCCACAAGCACGTGTGTTGACTTCGTCGCACATGTGCATCTGCACAAGCGTTGAGCTCAGCAGAGCGTGTCTCTTGACACTTGATGTGCGTTGGCTGTGTCTGCCTGCTCCAGTGAAGAGAGAAACGGGAAATCATCTTGGTAGAGGCAACAAAGCAAAAGCGAGGCAGGATTGACATCTGCTCAACAGAGACGGATTCCCTGCGCTGACACAGTTCACAGTTACACGAGAAGCAATCTGAGCGGTCCGTCGACCGGAGACGTGTTTCCCAAGAGGTCGTTTAGCGAGTGAACAGCAGTGTGCGCGACTTTCAGGAGTGTGCCTGGAAAGTGCCAGAATCACCAGGAGCATCTGTGCAAAAGCTGCTGCCTCTGTGACCGCATTGAGGCACGTTCGCGTGTCTGCGAGTATATAGACGGCTCTTTCGCGTTCACTCCGAGGGAAACGGTCCGCTATTGCTTCTGTGCGCACAGACGCGATTCCCTTGTCTCTTGCGAACACAGGGAACTCTGTGCATCCAAATCTACAGGCTAAGGACGCGTCTGCATATGTTTTGGTGAACAATCGAGTGTGCGTGTTCTGACAGCTGCCTCTATGCAGACGTCTCCACAGAGCCACTTCTGAATGCCCCGCAGCCCAGGACTGAATGGATACACTAACAAGTGCACCGGTGTGAGCAACCACATATGCAGAAGGACGTCTTTCATCTCACAGAAGCGCGAACGTCTTGGCGTTCAAGCACATGGCAGAAACAAGGTGTGAACAGATGAGCTGCTGCTATTTTCTCCGTTCGGCATGCTTCGTTGTAGCTCTCTTGCCGGTCGCCGGCTTAGCGGCTTGCTTTGCGCGACTAGCTCTGGGGAGAGAAGGAGATAGCGCCGGAAACCTCGCCTTTTGCCTTCTTCGGCGCTGGAACCTGGTTGCTGCGCCTTCTCTTTGTCCATGTGCACACACACGATTCCTCAGCGAAAACCATGCAGAAACCTTTCCACGAGCACCCAGGGATGTGCACCCAGCACCACGTGCACGCACACGCAGCTAGAGAAAAGCACCTACCTTTTCACACACTGATGCCTAAGCAAACGCGTGGCCACACACACGCACACATCCGCAAGCGCGCCTACTCCCATCTATTGAGGGAAAGACGGACGAGCTCTTTGGTTGCTCTTCACAGGCTTGTCCCTGATCTATAGCTGAGGGCAAACACTTGTGTGCTTGTGGGAGAGCCTGTGTCTTTCCTGGAAGCGTTTGGGAGTTTTGCTCAGACGCGTGTTTCCTCAAGTTCAAGAATCAAGATCTAGGATACCTGCAGACAGGTGCCTGTTTGTGTGGAGACAGTCTGTTTGAAACTGTGTTCCTCAGCGCCCGCTCTTTCTCCCCGTCGCTCCACACGCCTGGGAGTCCCTTTCTTTCTCTCCACAAGCACGTGTGTTGACTTCGTCGCACATGTGCATCTGCACAAGCGTTGAGCTCAGCAGAGCGTGTCTCTTGACACTTGATGTGCGTTGGCTGTGTCTGCCTGCTCCAGTGAAGAGAGAAACGGGAAATCATCTTGGTAGAGGCAACAAAGCAAAAGCGAGGCAGGATTGACATCTGCTCAACAGAGACGGATTCCCTGCGCTGACACAGTTCACAGTTACACGAGAAGCAATCTGAGCGGTCCGTCGACCGGAGACGTGTTTCCCAAGAGGTCGTTTAGCGAGTGAACAGCAGTGTGCGCGACTTTCAGGAGTGTGCCTGGAAAGTGCCAGAATCACCAGGAGCATCTGTGCAAAAGCTGCTGCCTCTGTGACCGCATTGAGGCACGTTCGCGTGTCTGCGAGTATATAGACGGCTCTTTCGCGTTCACTCCGAGGGAAACGGTCCGCTATTGCTTCTGTGCGCACAGACGCGATTCCCTTGTCTCTTGCGAACACAGGGAACTCTGTGCATCCAAATCTACAGGCTAAGGACGCGTCTGCATATGTTTTGGTGAACAATCGAGTGTGCGTGTTCTGACAGCTGCCTCTATGCAGACGTCTCCACAGAGCCACTTCTGAATGCCCCGCAGCCCAGGACTGAATGGATACACTAACAAGTGCACCGGTGTGAGCAACCACATATGCAGAAGGACGTCTTTCATCTCACAGAAGCGCGAACGTCTTGGCGTTCAAGCACATGGCAGAAACAAGGTGTGAACAGATGAGCTGCTGCTATTTTCTCCGTTCGGCATGCTTCGTTGTAGCTCTCTTGCCGGTCGCCGGCTTAGCGGCTTGCTTTGCGCGACTAGCTCTGGGGAGAGAAGGAGATAGCGCCGGAAACCTCGCCTTTTGCCTTCTTCGGCGCTGGAACCTGGTTGCTGCGCCTTCTCTTTGTCCATGTGCACACACACGATTCCTCAGCGAAAACCATGCAGAAACCTTTCCACGAGCACCCAGGGATGTGCACCCAGCACCACGTGCACGCACACGCAGCTAGAGAAAAGCACCTACCTTTTCACACACTGATGCCTAAGCAAACGCGTGGCCACACACACGCACACATCCGCAAGCGCGCCTACTCCCATCTATTGAGGGAAAGACGGACGAGCTCTTTGGTTGCTCTTCACAGGCTTGTCCCTGATCTATAGCTGAGGGCAAACACTTGTGTGCTTGTGGGAGAGCCTGTGTCTTTCCTGGAAGCGTTTGGGAGTTTTGCTCAGACGCGTGTTTCCTCAAGTTCAAGAATCAAGATCTAGGATACCTGCAGACAGGTGCCTGTTTGTGTGGAGACAGTCTGTTTGAAACTGTGTTCCTCAGCGCCCGCTCTTTCTCCCCGTCGCTCCACACGCCTGGGAGTCCCTTTCTTTCTCTCCACAAGCACGTGTGTTGACTTCGTCGCACATGTGCATCTGCACAAGCGTTGAGCTCAGCAGAGCGTGTCTCTTGACACTTGATGTGCGTTGGCTGTGTCTGCCTGCTCCAGTGAAGAGAGAAACGGGAAATCATCTTGGTAGAGGCAACAAAGCAAAAGCGAGGCAGGATTGACATCTGCTCAACAGAGACGGATTCCCTGCGCTGACACAGTTCACAGTTACACGAGAAGCAATCTGAGCGGTCCGTCGACCGGAGACGTGTTTCCCAAGAGGTCGTTTAGCGAGTGAACAGCAGTGTGCGCGACTTTCAGGAGTGTGCCTGGAAAGTGCCAGAATCACCAGGAGCATCTGTGCAAAAGCTGCTGCCTCTGTGACCGCATTGAGGCACGTTCGCGTGTCTGCGAGTATATAGACGGCTCTTTCGCGTTCACTCCGAGGGAAACGGTCCGCTATTGCTTCTGTGCGCACAGACGCGATTCCCTTGTCTCTTGCGAACACAGGGAACTCTGTGCATCCAAATCTACAGGCTAAGGACGCGTCTGCATATGTTTTGGTGAACAATCGAGTGTGCGTGTTCTGACAGCTGCCTCTATGCAGACGTCTCCACAGAGCCACTTCTGAATGCCCCGCAGCCCAGGACTGAATGGATACACTAACAAGTGCACCGGTGTGAGCAACCACATATGCAGAAGGACGTCTTTCATCTCACAGAAGCGCGAACGTCTTGGCGTTCAAGCACATGGCAGAAACAAGGTGTGAACAGATGAGCTGCTGCTATTTTCTCCGTTCGGCATGCTTCGTTGTAGCTCTCTTGCCGGTCGCCGGCTTAGCGGCTTGCTTTGCGCGACTAGCTCTGGGGAGAGAAGGAGATAGCGCCGGAAACCTCGCCTTTTGCCTTCTTCGGCGCTGGAACCTGGTTGCTGCGCCTTCTCTTTGTCCATGTGCACACACACGATTCCTCAGCGAAAACCATGCAGAAACCTTTCCACGAGCACCCAGGGATGTGCACCCAGCACCACGTGCACGCACACGCAGCTAGAGAAAAGCACCTACCTTTTCACACACTGATGCCTAAGCAAACGCGTGGCCACACACACGCACACATCCGCAAGCGCGCCTACTCCCATCTATTGAGGGAAAGACGGACGAGCTCTTTGGTTGCTCTTCACAGGCTTGTCCCTGATCTATAGCTGAGGGCAAACACTTGTGTGCTTGTGGGAGAGCCTGTGTCTCTCCTGGAAGCGTTTGGGAGTTTTGCTCAGACGCGTGTTTCCTCAAGTTCAAGAATCAAGATCTAGGATACCTGCAGACAGGTGCCTGTTTGTGTGGAGACAGTCTGTTTGAAACTGTGTTCCTCAGCGCCCGCTCTTTCTCCCCGTCGCTCCACACGCCTGGGAGTCCCTTTCTTTCTCTCCACAAGCACGTGTGTTGACTTCGTCGCACATGTGCATCTGCACAAGCGTTGAGCTCAGCAGAGCGTGTCTCTTGACACTTGATGTGCGTTGGCTGTGTCTGCCTGCTCCAGTGAAGAGAGAAACGGGAAATCATCTTGGTAGAGGCAACAAAGCAAAAGCGAGGCAGGATCGACATCTGCTCAACAGAGACGGATTCCCTGCGCTGACACAGTTCACAGTTACACGAGAAGCAATCTGAGCGGTCCGTCGACCGGAGACGTGTTTCCCAAGAGGTCGTTTAGCGAGTGAACAGCAGTGTGCGCGACTTTCAGGAGTGTGCCTGGAAAGTGCCAGAATCACCAGGAGCATCTGTGCAAAAGCTGCTGCCTCTGTGACCGCATTGAGGCACGTTCGCGTGTCTGCGAGTATATAGACGGCTCTTTCGCGTTCACTCCGAGGGAAACGGTCCGCTATTGCTTCTGTGCGCACAGACGCGATTCCCTTGTCTCTTGCGAACACAGGGAACTCTGTGCATCCAAATCTACAGGCTAAGGACGCGTCTGCATATGTTTTGGTGAACAATCGAGTGTGCGTGTTCTGACAGCTGCCTCTATGCAGACGTCTCCACAGAGCCACTTCTGAATGCCCCGCAGCCCAGGACTGAATGGATACACTAACAAGTGCACCGGTGTGAGCAACCACATATGCAGAAGGACGTCTTTCATCTCACAGAAGCGCGAACGTCTTGGCGTTCAAGCACATGGCAGAAACAAGGTGTGAACAGATGAGCTGCTGCTATTTTCTCCGTTCGGCATGCTTCGTTGTAGCTCTCTTGCCGGTCGCCGGCTTAGCGGCTTGCTTTGCGCGACTAGCTCTGGGGAGAGAAGGAGATAGCGCCGGAAACCTCGCCTTTTGCCTTCTTCGGCGCTGGAACCTGGTTGCTGCGCCTTCTCTTTGTCCATGTGCACACACACGATTCCTCAGCGAAAACCATGCAGAAACCTTTCCACGAGCACCCAGGGATGTGCACCCAGCACCACGTGCACGCACACGCAGCTAGAGAAAAGCACCTACCTTTTCACACACTGATGCCTAAGCAAACGCGTGGCCACACACACGCACACATCCGCAAGCGCGCCTACTCCCATCTATTGAGGGAAAGACGGACGAGCAACGTCCTGACAGGCTTGAGGGGAAAAACGTCCGTTGACGGTTGGCGTACTGCACGCCCGCCTACGGGGCTGCAGGGGAATCCACATTTGGAAGGTACCTGAAGATGTGTGCCTGTTCTTGGAGCTCCGCTAGTAGGGTAGCAAAGACACTCGTAGGCAGTACTGAATGCTGCTCCGTGCTACTTCTCCTCCGCTGGCAAATGCTTCACAGTCGCCCGAGGAAAGACGTTTAACAATCGATCTCCAAGAGGAACGAAACACATGATGCCATAAGGCGAAAGAATAGCAGGGCATCTCTTCACAGGCTTGTCCCTGATCTATAGCTGAGGGCAAACACTTGTGTGCTTGTGGGAGAGCCTGTGTCTTTCCTGGAAGCGTTTGGGAGTTTTGCTCAGACGCGTGTTTCCTCAAGTTCAAGAATCAAGATCTAGGATACCTGCAGACAGGTGCCTGTTTGTGTGGAGACAGTCTGTTTGAAACTGTGTTCCTCAGCGCCCGCTCTTTCTCCCCGTCGCTCCACACGCCTGGGAGTCCCTTTCTTTCTCTCCACAAGCACGTGTGTTGACTTCGTCGCACATGTGCATCTGCACAAGCGTTGAGCTCAGCAGAGCGTGTCTCTTGACACTTGATGTGCGTTGGCTGTGTCTGCCTGCTCCAGTGAAGAGAGAAACGGGAAATCATCTTGGTAGAGGCAACAAAGCAAAAGCGAGGCAGGATTGACATCTGCTCAACAGAGACGGATTCCCTGCGCTGACACAGTTCACAGTTACACGAGAAGCAATCTGAGCGGTCCGTCGACCGGAGACGTGTTTCCCAAGAGGTCGTTTAGCGAGTGAACAGCAGTGTGCGCGACTTTCAGGAGTGTGCCTGGAAAGTGCCAGAATCACCAGGAGCATCTGTGCAAAAGCTGCTGCCTCTGTGACCGCATTGAGGCACGTTCGCGTGTCTGCGAGTATATAGACGGCTCTTTCGCGTTCACTCCGAGGGAAACGGTCCGCTATTGCTTCTGTGCGCACAGACGCGATTCCCTTGTCTCTTGCGAACACAGGGAACTCTGTGCATCCAAATCTACAGGCTAAGGACGCGTCTGCATATGTTTTGGTGAACAATCGAGTGTGCGTGTTCTGACAGCTGCCTCTATGCAGACGTCTCCACAGAGCCACTTCTGAATGCCCCGCAGCCCAGGACTGAATGGATACACTAACAAGTGCACCGGTGTGAGCAACCACATATGCAGAAGGACGTCTTTCATCTCACAGAAGCGCGAACGTCTTGGCGTTCAAGCACATGGCAGAAACAAGGTGTGAACAGATGAGCTGCTGCTATTTTCTCCGTTCGGCATGCTTCGTTGTAGCTCTCTTGCCGGTCGCCGGCTTAGCGGCTTGCTTTGCGCGACTAGCTCTGGGGAGAGAAGGAGATAGCGCCGGAAACCTCGCCTTTTGCCTTCTTCGGCGCTGGAACCTGGTTGCTGCGCCTTCTCTTTGTCCATGTGCACACACACGATTCCTCAGCGAAAACCATGCAGAAACCTTTCCACGAGCACCCAGGGATGTGCACCCAGCACCACGTGCACGCACACGCAGCTAGAGAAAAGCACCTACCTTTTCACACACTGATGCCTAAGCAAACGCGTGGCCACACACACGCACACATCCGCAAGCGCGCCTACTCCCATCTATTGAGGGAAAGACGGACGAGCTCTTTGGTTGCTCTTCACAGGCTTGTCCCTGATCTATAGCTGAGGGCAAACACTTGTGTGCTTGTGGGAGAGCCTGTGTCTTTCCTGGAAGCGTTTGGGAGTTTTGCTCAGACGCGTGTTTCCTCAAGTTCAAGAATCAAGATCTAGGATACCTGCAGACAGGTGCCTGTTTGTGTGGAGACAGTCTGTTTGAAACTGTGTTCCTCAGCGCCCGCTCTTTCTCCCCGTCGCTCCACACGCCTGGGAGTCCCTTTCTTTCTCTCCACAAGCACGTGTGTTGACTTCGTCGCACATGTGCATCTGCACAAGCGTTGAGCTCAGCAGAGCGTGTCTCTTGACACTTGATGTGCGTTGGCTGTGTCTGCCTGCTCCAGTGAAGAGAGAAACGGGAAATCATCTTGGTAGAGGCAACAAAGCAAAAGCGAGGCAGGATTGACATCTGCTCAACAGAGACGGATTCCCTGCGCTGACACAGTTCACAGTTACACGAGAAGCAATCTGAGCGGTCCGTCGACCGGAGACGTGTTTCCCAAGAGGTCGTTTAGCGAGTGAACAGCAGTGTGCGCGACTTTCAGGAGTGTGCCTGGAAAGTGCCAGAATCACCAGGAGCATCTGTGCAAAAGCTGCTGCCTCTGTGACCGCATTGAGGCACGTTCGCGTGTCTGCGAGTATATAGACGGCTCTTTCGCGTTCACTCCGAGGGAAACGGTCCGCTATTGCTTCTGTGCGCACAGACGCGATTCCCTTGTCTCTTGCGAACACAGGGAACTCTGTGCATCCAAATCTACAGGCTAAGGACGCGTCTGCATATGTTTTGGTGAACAATCGAGTGTGCGTGTTCTGACAGCTGCCTCTATGCAGACGTCTCCACAGAGCCACTTCTGAATGCCCCGCAGCCCAGGACTGAATGGATACACTAACAAGTGCACCGGTGTGAGCAACCACATATGCAGAAGGACGTCTTTCATCTCACAGAAGCGCGAACGTCTTGGCGTTCAAGCACATGGCAGAAACAAGGTGTGAACAGATGAGCTGCTGCTATTTTCTCCGTTCGGCATGCTTCGTTGTAGCTCTCTTGCCGGTCGCCGGCTTAGCGGCTTGCTTTGCGCGACTAGCTCTGGGGAGAGAAGGAGATAGCGCCGGAAACCTCGCCTTTTGCCTTCTTCGGCGCTGGAACCTGGTTGCTGCGCCTTCTCTTTGTCCATGTGCACACACACGATTCCTCAGCGAAAACCATGCAGAAACCTTTCCACGAGCACCCAGGGATGTGCACCCAGCACCACGTGCACGCACACGCAGCTAGAGAAAAGCACCTACCTTTTCACACACTGATGCCTAAGCAAACGCGTGGCCACACACACGCACACATCCGCAAGCGCGCCTACTCCCATCTATTGAGGGAAAGACGGACGAGCAACGTCCTGACAGGCTTGAGGGGAAAAACGTCCGTTGACGGTTGGCGTACTGCACGCCCGCCTACGGGGCTGCAGGGGAATCCACATTTGGAAGGTACCTGAAGATGTGTGCCTGTTCTTGGAGCTCCGCTAGTAGGGTAGCAAAGACACTCGTAGGCAGTACTGAATGCTGCTCCGTGCTACTTCTCCTCCGCTGGCAAATGCTTCACAGTCGCCCGAGGAAAGACGTTTAACAATCGATCTCCAAGAGGAACGAAACACATGATGCCATAAGGCGAAAGAATAGCAGGGCATCTCTTCACAGGCTTGTCCCTGATCTATAGCTGAGGGCAAACACTTGTGTGCTTGTGGGAGAGCCTGTGTCTTTCCTGGAAGCGTTTGGGAGTTTTGCTCAGACGCGTGTTTCCTCAAGTTCAAGAATCAAGATCTAGGATACCTGCAGACAGGTGCCTGTTTGTGTGGAGACAGTCTGTTTGAAACTGTGTTCCTCAGCGCCCGCTCTTTCTCCCCGTCGCTCCACACGCCTGGGAGTCCCTTTCTTTCTCTCCACAAGCACGTGTGTTGACTTCGTCGCACATGTGCATCTGCACAAGCGTTGAGCTCAGCAGAGCGTGTCTCTTGACACTTGATGTGCGTTGGCTGTGTCTGCCTGCTCCAGTGAAGAGAGAAACGGGAAATCATCTTGGTAGAGGCAACAAAGCAAAAGCGAGGCAGGATTGACATCTGCTCAACAGAGACGGATTCCCTGCGCTGACACAGTTCACAGTTACACGAGAAGCAATCTGAGCGGTCCGTCGACCGGAGACGTGTTTCCCAAGAGGTCGTTTAGCGAGTGAACAGCAGTGTGCGCGACTTTCAGGAGTGTGCCTGGAAAGTGCCAGAATCACCAGGAGCATCTGTGCAAAAGCTGCTGCCTCTGTGACCGCATTGAGGCACGTTCGCGTGTCTGCGAGTATATAGACGGCTCTTTCGCGTTCACTCCGAGGGAAACGGTCCGCTATTGCTTCTGTGCGCACAGACGCGATTCCCTTGTCTCTTGCGAACACAGGGAACTCTGTGCATCCAAATCTACAGGCTAAGGACGCGTCTGCATATGTTTTGGTGAACAATCGAGTGTGCGTGTTCTGACAGCTGCCTCTATGCAGACGTCTCCACAGAGCCACTTCTGAATGCCCCGCAGCCCAGGACTGAATGGATACACTAACAAGTGCACCGGTGTGAGCAACCACATATGCAGAAGGACGTCTTTCATCTCACAGAAGCGCGAACGTCTTGGCGTTCAAGCACATGGCAGAAACAAGGTGTGAACAGATGAGCTGCTGCTATTTTCTCCGTTCGGCATGCTTCGTTGTAGCTCTCTTGCCGGTCGCCGGCTTAGCGGCTTGCTTTGCGCGACTAGCTCTGGGGAGAGAAGGAGATAGCGCCGGAAACCTCGCCTTTTGCCTTCTTCGGCGCTGGAACCTGGTTGCTGCGCCTTCTCTTTGTCCATGTGCACACACACGATTCCTCAGCGAAAACCATGCAGAAACCTTTCCACGAGCACCCAGGGATGTGCACCCAGCACCACGTGCACGCACACGCAGCTAGAGAAAAGCACCTACCTTTTCACACACTGATGCCTAAGCAAACGCGTGGCCACACACACGCACACATCCGCAAGCGCGCCTACTCCCATCTATTGAGGGAAAGACGGACGAGCTCTTTGGTTGCTCTTCACAGGCTTGTCCCTGATCTATAGCTGAGGGCAAACACTTGTGTGCTTGTGGGAGAGCCTGTGTCTTTCCTGGAAGCGTTTGGGAGTTTTGCTCAGACGCGTGTTTCCTCAAGTTCAAGAATCAAGATCTAGGATACCTGCAGACAGGTGCCTGTTTGTGTGGAGACAGTCTGTTTGAAACTGTGTTCCTCAGCGCCCGCTCTTTCTCCCCGTCGCTCCACACGCCTGGGAGTCCCTTTCTTTCTCTCCACAAGCACGTGTGTTGACTTCGTCGCACATGTGCATCTGCACAAGCGTTGAGCTCAGCAGAGCGTGTCTCTTGACACTTGATGTGCGTTGGCTGTGTCTGCCTGCTCCAGTGAAGAGAGAAACGGGAAATCATCTTGGTAGAGGCAACAAAGCAAAAGCGAGGCAGGATTGACATCTGCTCAACAGAGACGGATTCCCTGCGCTGACACAGTTCACAGTTACACGAGAAGCAATCTGAGCGGTCCGTCGACCGGAGACGTGTTTCCCAAGAGGTCGTTTAGCGAGTGAACAGCAGTGTGCGCGACTTTCAGGAGTGTGCCTGGAAAGTGCCAGAATCACCAGGAGCATCTGTGCAAAAGCTGCTGCCTCTGTGACCGCATTGAGGCACGTTCGCGTGTCTGCGAGTATATAGACGGCTCTTTCGCGTTCACTCCGAGGGAAACGGTCCGCTATTGCTTCTGTGCGCACAGACGCGATTCCCTTGTCTCTTGCGAACACAGGGAACTCTGTGCATCCAAATCTACAGGCTAAGGACGCGTCTGCATATGTTTTGGTGAACAATCGAGTGTGCGTGTTCTGACAGCTGCCTCTATGCAGACGTCTCCACAGAGCCACTTCTGAATGCCCCGCAGCCCAGGACTGAATGGATACACTAACAAGTGCACCGGTGTGAGCAACCACATATGCAGAAGGACGTCTTTCATCTCACAGAAGCGCGAACGTCTTGGCGTTCAAGCACATGGCAGAAACAAGGTGTGAACAGATGAGCTGCTGCTATTTTCTCCGTTCGGCATGCTTCGTTGTAGCTCTCTTGCCGGTCGCCGGCTTAGCGGCTTGCTTTGCGCGACTAGCTCTGGGGAGAGAAGGAGATAGCGCCGGAAACCTCGCCTTTTGCCTTCTTCGGCGCTGGAACCTGGTTGCTGCGCCTTCTCTTTGTCCATGTGCACACACACGATTCCTCAGCGAAAACCATGCAGAAACCTTTCCACGAGCACCCAGGGATGTGCACCCAGCACCACGTGCACGCACACGCAGCTAGAGAAAAGCACCTACCTTTTCACACACTGATGCCTAAGCAAACGCGTGGCCACACACACGCACACATCCGCAAGCGCGCCTACTCCCATCTATTGAGGGAAAGACGGACGAGCAACGTCCTGACAGGCTTGAGGGGAAAAACGTCCGTTGACGGTTGGCGTACTGCACGCCCGCCTACGGGGCTGCAGGGGAATCCACATTTGGAAGGTACCTGAAGATGTGTGCCTGTTCTTGGAGCTCCGCTAGTAGGGTAGCAAAGACACTCGTAGGCAGTACTGAATGCTGCTCCGTGCTACTTCTCCTCCGCTGGCAAATGCTTCACAGTCGCCCGAGGAAAGACGTTTAACAATCGATCTCCAAGAGGAACGAAACACATGATGCCATAAGGCGAAAGAATAGCAGGGCATCTCTTCACAGGCTTGTCCCTGATCTATAGCTGAGGGCAAACACTTGTGTGCTTGTGGGAGAGCCTGTGTCTTTCCTGGAAGCGTTTGGGAGTTTTGCTCAGACGCGTGTTTCCTCAAGTTCAAGAATCAAGATCTAGGATACCTGCAGACAGGTGCCTGTTTGTGTGGAGACAGTCTGTTTGAAACTGTGTTCCTCAGCGCCCGCTCTTTCTCCCCGTCGCTCCACACGCCTGGGAGTCCCTTTCTTTCTCTCCACAAGCACGTGTGTTGACTTCGTCGCACATGTGCATCTGCACAAGCGTTGAGCTCAGCAGAGCGTGTCTCTTGACACTTGATGTGCGTTGGCTGTGTCTGCCTGCTCCAGTGAAGAGAGAAACGGGAAATCATCTTGGTAGAGGCAACAAAGCAAAAGCGAGGCAGGATTGACATCTGCTCAACAGAGACGGATTCCCTGCGCTGACACAGTTCACAGTTACACGAGAAGCAATCTGAGCGGTCCGTCGACCGGAGACGTGTTTCCCAAGAGGTCGTTTAGCGAGTGAACAGCAGTGTGCGCGACTTTCAGGAGTGTGCCTGGAAAGTGCCAGAATCACCAGGAGCATCTGTGCAAAAGCTGCTGCCTCTGTGACCGCATTGAGGCACGTTCGCGTGTCTGCGAGTATATAGACGGCTCTTTCGCGTTCACTCCGAGGGAAACGGTCCGCTATTGCTTCTGTGCGCACAGACGCGATTCCCTTGTCTCTTGCGAACACAGGGAACTCTGTGCATCCAAATCTACAGGCTAAGGACGCGTCTGCATATGTTTTGGTGAACAATCGAGTGTGCGTGTTCTGACAGCTGCCTCTATGCAGACATCTCCACAGAGCCACTTCTGAATGCCCCGCAGCCCAGGACTGAATGGATACACTAACAAGTGCACCGGTGTGAGCAACCACATATGCAGAAGGACGTCTTTCATCTCACAGAAGCGCGAACGTCTTGGCGTTCAAGCACATGGCAGAAACAAGGTGTGAACAGATGAGCTGCTGCTATTTTCTCCGTTCGGCATGCTTCGTTGTAGCTCTCTTGCCGGTCGCCGGCTTAGCGGCTTGCTTTGCGCGACTAGCTCTGGGGAGAGAAGGAGATAGCGCCGGAAACCTCGCCTTTTGCCTTCTTCGGCGCTGGAACCTGGTTGCTGCGCCTTCTCTTTGTCCATGTGCACACACACGATTCCTCAGCGAAAACCATGCAGAAACCTTTCCACGAGCACCCAGGGATGTGCACCCAGCACCACGTGCACGCACACGCAGCTAGAGAAAAGCACCTACCTTTTCACACACTGATGCCTAAGCAAACGCGTGGCCACACACACGCACACATCCGCAAGCGCGCCTACTCCCATCTATTGAGGGAAAGACGGACGAGCTCTTTGGTTGCTCTTCACAGGCTTGTCCCTGATCTATAGCTGAGGGCAAACACTTGTGTGCTTGTGGGAGAGCCTGTGTCTTTCCTGGAAGCGTTTGGGAGTTTTGCTCAGACGCGTGTTTCCTCAAGTTCAAGAATCAAGATCTAGGATACCTGCAGACAGGTGCCTGTTTGTGTGGAGACAGTCTGTTTGAAACTGTGTTCCTCAGCGCCCGCTCTTTCTCCCCGTCGCTCCACACGCCTGGGAGTCCCTTTCTTTCTCTCCACAAGCACGTGTGTTGACTTCGTCGCACATGTGCATCTGCACAAGCGTTGAGCTCAGCAGAGCGTGTCTCTTGACACTTGATGTGCGTTGGCTGTGTCTGCCTGCTCCAGTGAAGAGAGAAACGGGAAATCATCTTGGTAGAGGCAACAAAGCAAAAGCGAGGCAGGATCGACATCTGCTCAACAGAGACGGATTCCCTGCGCTGACACAGTTCACAGTTACACGAGAAGCAATCTGAGCGGTCCGTCGACCGCAGACGTGTTTCCCAAGAGGTCGTTTAGCGAGTGAACAGCAGTGTGCGCGACTTTCAGGAGTGTGCCTGGAAAGTGCCAGAATCACCAGGAGCATCTGTGCAAAAGCTGCTGCCTCTGTGACCGCATTGAGGCACGTTCCCGTGTCTGCGAGTATATAGACGGCTCTTTCGCGTTCACTCCGAGGGAAACGGTCCGCTATTGCTTCTGTGCGTACAGACGCGATTCCCTTGTCTCTTGCGAACACAGGGAACTCTGTGCATCCAAATCTACAGGCTAAGGACGCGTCTGCGTATGTTTTGGTGAACAATCGAGTGTGCGTGTTCTGACAGCTGCCTCTATGCAGACGTCTCCACAGAGCCACTTCTGAATGCCCCGCAGCCCAGGACTGAATGGATACACTAACAAGTGCACCGGTGTGAGCAACCACATATGCAGAAGGACGTCTTTCATCTCACAGAAGCGCGAACGTCTTGGCGTTCAAGCACATGGCAGAAACAAGGTGTGAACAGATGAGCTGCTGCTATTTTCTCCGTTCGGCATGCTTCGTTGTAGCTCTCTTGCCGGTCGCCGGCTTAGCGGCTTGCTTTGCGCGACTAGCTCTGGGGAGAGAAGGAGATAGCGCCGGAAACCTCGC
Source organism: Patagioenas fasciata (assembly GCF_037038585.1). Taxonomy (NCBI): domain Eukaryota; kingdom Metazoa; phylum Chordata; class Aves; order Columbiformes; family Columbidae; genus Patagioenas; species Patagioenas fasciata. The sequence continues at coordinate 34,778 of NW_027288687.1, read as the reverse complement.
CTTTTGCCTTCTTCGGCGCTGGAACCTGGTTGCTGCGCCTTCTCTTTGTCCATGTGCACACACACGATTCCTCAGCGAAAACCATGCAGAAACCTTTCCACGAGCACCCAGGGATGTGCACACAGCACCACGTGCACGCACACGCAGCTAGAGAAAAGCACCTACCTTTTCACACACTGATGCCTAAGCAAACGCGTGGCCACACACACGCACACATCCGCAAGCGCGCCTACTCCCATCTATTGAGGGAAAGACGGACGAGCAACGTCCTGACAGGCTTGAGGGGAAAAACGTCCGTTGACGGTTGGCGTACTGCACGCCCGCCTACGGGGCTGCAGGGGAATCCACATTTGGAAGGTACCTGAAGATGTGTGCCTGTTCTTGGAGCTCCGCTAGTAGGGTAGCAAAGACACTCGTAGGCAGTACTGAATGCTGCTCCGTGCTACTTCTCCTCCGCTGGCAAATGCTTCACAGTCGCCCGAGGAAAGACGTTTAACAATCGATCTCCAAGAGGAACGAAACACATGATGCCATAAGGCGAAAGAATAGCAGGGCATCTCTTCACAGGCTTGTCCCTGATCTATAGCTGAGGGCAAACACTTGTGTGCTTGTGGGAGAGCCTGTGTCTTTCCTGGAAGCGTTTGGGAGTTTTGCTCAGACGCGTGTTTCCTCAAGTTCAAGAATCAAGATCTAGGATACCTGCAGACAGGTGCCTGTTTGTGTGGAGACAGTCTGTTTGAAACTGTGTTCCTCAGCGCCCGCTCTTTCTCCCCGTCGCTCCACACGCCTGGGAGTCCCTTTCTTTCTCTCCACAAGCACGTGTGTTGACTTCGTCGCACATGTGCATCTGCACAAGCGTTGAGCTCAGCAGAGCGTGTCTCTTGACACTTGATGTGCGTTGGCTGTGTCTGCCTGCTCCAGTGAAGAGAGAAACGGGAAATCATCTTGGTAGAGGCAACAAAGCAAAAGCGAGGCAGGATCGACATCTGCTCAACAGAGACGGATTCCCTGCGCTGACACAGTTCACAGTTACACGAGAAGCAATCTGAGCCGTCCGTCGACCGCAGACGTGTTTCCCAAGAGGTCGTTTAGCGAGTGAACAGCAGTGTGCGCGACTTTCAGGAGTGTGCCTGGAAAGTGCCAGAATCACCAGGAGCATCTGTGCAAAAGCTGCTGCCTCTGTGACCGCATTGAGGCACGTTCGCGTGTCTGCGAGTATATAGACGGCTCTTTCGCGTTCACTCCGAGGGAAACGGTCCGCTATTGCTTCTGTGCGTACAGACGCGATTCCCTTGTCTCTTGCGAACACAGGGAACTCTGTGCATCCAAATCTACAGGCTAAGGACGCGTCTGCATATGTTTTGGTGAACAATCGAGTGTGCGTGTTCTGACAGCTGCCTCTATGCAGACGTCTCCACAGAGCCACTTCTGAATGCCCCGCAGCCCAGGACTGAATGGATACACTAACAAGTGCACCGGTGTGAGCAACCACATATGCAGAAGGACGTCTTTCATCTCACAGAAGCGCGAACGTCTTGGCGTTCAAGCACATGGCAGAAACAAGGTGTGAACAGATGAGCTGCTGCTATTTTCTCCGTTCGGCATGCTTCGTTGTAGCTCTCTTGCCGGTCGCCGGCTTAGCGGCTTGCTTTGCGCGACTAGCTCTGGGGAGAGAAGGAGATAGCGCCGGAAACCTCGCCTTTTGCCTTCTTTGGCGCTGGAACCTGGTTGCTGCGCCTTCTCTTTGTCCATGTGCACACACACGATTCCTCAGCGAAAACCATGCAGAAACCTTTCCACGAGCACCCAGGGATGTGCACCCAGCACCACGTGCACGCACACGCAGCTAGAGAAAAGCACCTACCTTTTCACACACTGATGCCTAAGCAGACGCGTGGCCACACACACGCACATATCCGCAAGCGCACCCACTCCCATCTATTGAGGTTGGGGATAGGGGTTGGGGTTAAGTTTAGATTTGGGGTTAGGGGTTGGGGTTAGGTTTAGATTTGGGGTTAAGGGGTTGGGGTTAGGGGTTGGGGTTAGGTTTAGATTTGGGGTTAGGTTTACATTTGGGGTTAGGAGTTGGGGTTAGGTTTAGATTTGGGGTTAGGTTTAGATTTGGGGTTAGGGTTTGGGGTTAGGTTTAGATTTGGGGTTAGGTTTAGATTTGGAGTTAGGGGTTGGGGTTAGGTTTAGATTTGGGGTTTAGTTTTGGGGTTAGGTTTAGATTTGGGGTTTAGATTTGGGGTTAGGTTTAGATTTGGGGTTTAGATTTGGGGTAAGGGGTTGGGGTTAGGTTTAGATTTGGGCTTAGGGGTTGGCGTTAGGTTTAGATTTGGGGTTAGGTTTGAATTTGGGGTTAGTGGTTGGGGTTAGGTTAAGATTTGGGGTTAGGTTTAGATTTGGGGTTAGGGGTTGGGGTTAGGTTTAGATTTGGGGTTAGGTTTAGATTTGGGGTTAGGGGTTGGGGTTAGGTTTAGATATGGGGTTAGGTTTAGATTTGGGGTCAGGGGTTGAGGTTAGGTTTAAATTTGGGGTTAGGTTTAGATTTGGGGATAGGGGTTGGGGTTAGGTTTAGATTTGGGGTTAGGTTTATATTTGGGGTTAGGGGTTGGGGTTAGGTTTAGATTTGGGGTTAGGTTTAGATTTGGGGTTAGGGGTTGGGGTTAGGGGTTGGGGTTAGGTTTAGATTTGGGGTTAGGGGTTGGGGTTAGGGGTTGGGGTTAGGTTTAGATTTGGGGTTTAGATTTGGGGTTAGGCTTAGATTTGGGGTTCGGTTTAAATTTGGGGTTTAGATTTGGTGTTAGGTTTAGATTTGGAGTTAGGGGTTGGGGTTAGGTTTAGATTTGGGCTTAGGTTTAGATTTGGGGTTTAGATTTGGGGTTAGGGGTTAGGGTTAGGTTTAGATTTGGGGTTTAGATTTGGGGTTAGGTTTAGATTTGGAGTTAGGTTTAGATTTGGGGTTTAGATTTGGGGTTAGGTTTAGATTTGGGGTTAGGGGTTGGGGTGAGGTTTAGATTTGGGGTTAGGTTTAGATTTGGGGTTTAGATTTGGGGTTAGGTTTAGATTTGGGGTTAGGTTTAGATTTGGGGTTTAGATTTGGGGTTAGGTCTAGATTTGGGGTTAGGGGTTGGGGTTAGGTTTAGATTTGGGGTTAGGTTTAGATTTGGGGTTTAGATTTGGGGTTAGGTTTAGATTTGGGGTTTAGATTTGGGGTTAGGTTTAGATTTGGGGTTAGGGGTTGGGGTTAGGTTTAGATTTGGGGTTATGTTTAGATTTGGGGTTAGGGGTTGGGTTAGGTTTAGATTTGGGGTTTAGATTTGGGGTTAGGTTTATATTTGGGGTTAGGTTTAGATTTGGGATTTAGATTTGGGGTTAGGTTTAGATTTGGGTTAGGGGTCGGGGTTAGGTTTAGATTTGGGTTTAGGTTTAGATTTGGGGTTTAGATTTGGGGTTAGGTTTAGATTTGGGGTTAGGTTTAGATTTGGGGTTAGGGGTTGGGGTTAGGTTTAGATTTGGGGTTAGGTTTAGATTTGGGGTTTAGATTTGGGGTTAGGTTTAGATTTGGGGTTAGGGGTTGGGGTTAGGTTTAGATTTGGGGTTAGGTTTAGATTTGGGGTTAGGGGTTGGGGTTAGGTTTAGATTTGGGGTTAGGTTTAGATTTGGGGTTTAGATTTGGGGTTAGGTCTAGATTTGGGGTTAGGGGTTGGGGTTAGGTTTAGATTTGGGGTTAGGTTTAGATTTGGGGTTCAGATTTGAGGTTAGGTTTAGATTTGGGGTTTAGATTTGGGGTTAGGTTTAGAGTTGGGGTTAGGGGTTCGGGTTAGGTTTAGATTTGGGGTTAGGTTTAGATTTGGGGTTTAGATTTGGAGTTAGGTTTAGATTTGGGGCTAGGTTTAGCTTTGGGGTTAGGGGTTGGGGTTGGGTTTAGATTTGGGGTTAGGTTTGGATTTGGGGTTTAGATTTGGGGTTAGGTTTAGATTTGGGGTTAGGGGTTGGGGTTAGGTTTAGATTTGGGGTTAGGTTTAGATTTGGGGTTTAGATTTGGGGTTAGGTTTAGATTTGGGGTTTAGTTTTGGGGTTAGGTTTAGATTTGGGGTTTAGATTTGGGGTTAGGGGTTGGGGTTAGGTTTAGATTTGGGGTTTAGATTTGGGGTTAGGTTTAGATTTGGGGTTAGGTTTAGATTTGGGGTTTAGATTTGGGGTTAGGTTTAGATTTGGGGTTAGGGGTTTGGGTTAGGTTTAGATTTGGGGTTTAGATTTGGGGTTAGGTTTAGATTTGGGGTTAGGGGTTGGGGTTAGGTTTAGATTTGGGGTTAGGTTTAGATTTGGGGTTTAGATTTGGGGTTGGGTTTAGATTTGGGGTTAGGGGTTGGGGTTAGGTTTAGATTTGGGGTTAGGTTTAGATTTGTGGTTAGGTTTAGATTTGGGGTTTAGATTTGGGGTTAGGTTTATATTTGGGGTTAGATTTGGGGTTAGGTTTAGATTTGGGGTTGAGATTTGGGGTTAGGTTTAGATTTGGGGTTAGGGGTTGGGGTTAGGTTTAGATTTGGGGTTTAGATTTGGGGTTAGGTTTAGATTTGGGGTTAGGTTTGGATTTGGGGTTTAGATTTGCGGTTAGGTTTAGATTTGGGGTTAGGGGTTGGGGTTAGGTTTAGATTTGGGGTTAGGTTTAGATTTGGGGTTAGGGGTTCGGGTTAGGTTTAGATTTGGGGTTTAGTTTTGGGGTTAGGTTTAGATTTGGGGTTAGGGGTTGTGGTTATGTTTAGATTTGGGGTTAGGTTTAGATTTGGGGTTTAGATTTGGGGTTAGGTTTAGATTTGGGGTTTATATTTGGGGTTTAGATTTGGGGTTAGGTCTAGATTTGGGGTTAGGGGTTGGGGTTAGGTTTAAATTTGGGGTTTATATTTGGGATTAGGTTTAGATTTGGGGTTTAGATTTGGGGTTAGGTTTAGATTTGGGGTTATGGGTTGGGGTTAGGTTTAGATTTGGGGTTTAGATTTGGGGTTAGGTTTAGATTTGGGGTTAGGGGTTGGGGTTAGGTTGAGATTTGGGGTTTAGATTTGGGGTTAGGTTTAGATTTGGGATTTAGATTTGGGGTTAGGTTTAGATTTGGGTTAGGGGTTGGGGTTAGGTTTAGATTTGGGGTTTTGATTTGTGGTTAGGTTTAGATTTGGGGTTAGGTTTAGATTTGGGGTTTTGATTTGTGGTTAGGTTTAGATTTGGGGTTAGGTTTAGATTTGGGGTTAGGGGTTGGGGTTAGGTTTAGATTTGGGGTTTAGATTTGGGGTTAGGTTTAGATTTGGGGTTTAGATTTGGGGTTAGGTTTAGATTTGGGATTAGGTTTAGATTTGGGGTTTGGGGTTGGGGTTAGGTTTAGATTTGGGGTTAGGTTTAGATTTGGGGTTTAGATTTGAGGTTAGGTCTAGATTTGGGGTTAAGGGTTGGGGTTAGGTTTAGATTTGGGGTTAGGTTTAGATTTGGGGTTTAGATTTGGAGTTAGGTTTAGATTTGGGGTTTAGATTTGGGGTTAGGTTTAGATTTGGGGTTAGGGGTTGGGGTTAGGTTTAGATTTGGGGTTAGGTTTAGATTTGGGGTTTAGATTTGGAGTTAGGTTTAGATTTGGGGCTAGGTTTAGATTTGGGGTTAGGGGTTCGGGTTAGGTTTAGATTTGGGGTTAGGTTTAGATTTGGGGTTTAGATTTGGGGTTAGGTTTAGATTTGGGGTTTAGTTTTGGGGTTAGGTTTAGATTTGGGGTTTAGATTTGGGGTTAGGTTTAGATTTGGGGTTAGGGGTTGGGGTTAGGTTTAGATTTGGGGTTTAGATTTGGGGTTAGGTTTAGATTTGGGGTTAGGTTTAGATTTGGGGTTTAGATTTGGGATTAGGTTTAGATTTGGGGTTAGGTTTAGATTTGGGGTTTAGATTTGGGGTTAGGTTTAGATTTGGGGTTAGGGGTTGGGGTTAGGTTTAGATTTGGGGTTTAGATTTGGGGTTTAGATTTGGCGTTAGGTTTAGATTTGGGGTTAGGTTTAGATTTGGGGTTTAGATTTGGGGTTAGGTTTAGATTTGGGGTTAGGGGTTGGGGTTAGGTTTAGATTTGGGGTTAGGTTTAGATTTGGGGTTAGGGGTTCGGGTTAGGTTTAGATTTGGGGTTTAGTTTTGGGGTTAGGTTTAGATTTGGGGTTAGGGGTTGGGGTTAGGTTTAGATTTGGGGTTAGGTTTAGATTTGGGGTTTAGATTTGGGGTTAGGTTTAGATTTGGGGTTTAGATTTGGGGTTTAGATTTGGGGTTAGGTCTAGATTTGGGGTTAGGGGTTGGGGTTAGGTTTAGATTTGGGGTTTAGATTTGGGATTAGGTTTAGATTTGGGGTTTAGATTTGGGGTTAGGTTTAGATTTGGGGTTTAGTTTTGGGGTTAGGTTTAGATTTGGGGTTAGGTTTAGATTTGGGGTTTAGATTTGGGGTTATGTTTAGATTTGGGTTTAGGGGTTGGGGTTAGGTTTAGATTTGGGGTTAGGTTTAGATTTGGGGTTTAGATTTGGGGTTAGGTTTAGATTTGGGGTTAGATTTGGGGTTAGGTTTAGATTTGGGGTTGAGATTTGGGGTTAGGTTTAGATTTGGGGTTAGGGGTTGGGGTTAGGTTTAGATTTGGGGTTAGGGGTTGGGTTTAGGTTTAGATTTGGGGTTAGGTTTAGATTTGGGGTTAGGGGTTGGGGTTAGGTTTAGATTTGGGGTTAGGTTTATATTTGGTGTTTAGATTTGGGGTTAGGTTTAGATTTGGGGTTAGGTTTAGTTTTGGGGTTAGGGGTTGGGGTTAGGTTTAGATTTGGGGTTAGGTTTATATTTGGTGTTTAGATTTGGGGTTAGGTTTAGATTTGGGGTTTAGATTTGGGGTTAGATTTAGATTTGGGGTTAGGGGTTTGGGGTTAGGTTTAGATTTGGGGTTTAGATTTGGGGTTAGGTTTAGATTTTGGGTTAGGTGTAGATTTGGGATTTAGATTTGGGGTTAGGTTTAGATTTGGGTTAGGGGATGGGGTTAGGTTTAGATTTGGGTTTAGGTTTAGATTTCGGGTTTAGATTTGGGGTTAGGTTTAGATTTGGGGTTAGGTTTAGATTTGGGGTTTTGATTTGTGGTTAGGTTTAGATTTGGGGTTAGGTTTAGATTTGGGGTTAGGGGTTGGGGTTAGGTTTAGATTTGGGGTTTAGATTTGGGGTTAGGTTTAGATTTGGGGTTAGGGGTTGGGGTTAGGTTTAGATTTGGGGTTAGGTTTAGATTTGGGGTTTAGATTTGGGGTTAGGTTTAGATTTGGGGTTAGGTTTAGATTTGGGGTTTAGATTTGGGGTTACGTCTAGATTTGGGGTTAGGGGTTGGGGTTAGGTTTAGATTTGGGGTTAGGTTTAGATTTGGGGTTAGGGTTTGGGGTTAGGTTTAGATTTGGGGTTAGGTCTAGATTTGGGGTTAAGGGTTGGGGTTAGGTTTAGATTTGGGGTTAGGTTTAGATTTGGGGTTTAGATTTCGGGTTAGGTTTAGATTTGGGGTTTAGATTTGGGGTTAGGTTTAGATTTGGGGTTAGGGGTTGGGTTTAGGTTTAGAATTGGGGTTAGGTTTAGATTTGGGGTTTAGATTTGGAGTTAGGTTTAGATTTGGGGCTAGGTTTAGATTTGGGGTTAGGGGTTGGGGTTGGGTTTAGATTTGGGGTTAGGTTTGGATTTGGGCTTTAGATTTGGGGTTAGGTTTAGATTTGGGGTTTTGATTTGGGGTTAGGTTTAGACTTGGGGTTAGGTTTAGATTTGGGGTTTAGATTTGGGGTTAGGTTTAGATTTGGGGTTAGGGGTTGGGGTTAGGTTTAGATTTGGGGTTAGGGGTTGGGGTTAGGTTTAGATTTGGGGTTAGGTTTAGATTTGGGGTTTAGATTTGGGGTTAGGTTTAGATTTGGGGTTTAGATTTGGGGTTAGGTTTAGATTTGGGGTTAGGGGTTGGCGTTAGGTTTAGATTTGGGGTTAGGTTTAGATTTGGGGTTTAGATTTGGGGTTAGGTTTAGATTTGCGGTTAGGTTTAGATTTGGGGTTTAGATTTGGGGTTAGGTCTAGATTTCGGGTTTAGATTTGGGGTTAGGTTTAGATTTGTGGTTAGGGGTTCGGGTTAGGTTTAGATTTGGGGTTAGGTTTAGATTTGGGGTTTAGATTTGAGGTTAGGTTTAGATTTGGGGTTAGGGGTTCGGATTAGGTTTAGATTTGGGGTTAGGTTTAGATTTGGGATTTAGATTTGGGGTTAGGTTTAGATTTGGGGTTAGGTTTAGATTTGGGGTTTAGATTTGGGGTTAGGTTTAGATTTGGGGTTAGGTTTAGATTTGGGGTTTAGAGTTGGGGTTTTGGTCTAGATTTGGGGTTAGGAGCTGGGGTTAGGTTTAGATTTGGGGTTAGGTTTAGATTTGGGGTTTAGATTTGGGGTTAGGTTTAGATTTGGGGTTAGGGGTTGGGGTTAGGTTTAGATTTGGGGTTTAGATTTGGGGTTAGGTTTAGATTTGGGGTTAGGTTTAGATTTGGGGTTTAGATTTGGGGTTAGGTTTAGATTTGGGGTTAGGGGTTGGGGTTAGGTTTAGATTTGGGGTTAGGTTTAGATTTGGGGTTAGGGGTTTGGGTTAGGTTTAGATTTAAGGTTTAGATTTGGGGTTAGGTTTAGATTTGGGGTTAGGGGTTGGTGTTAGGTTTAGATTTGGGGTTAGGTTTAGATTTGGGGTTTAGATTTGGGGTTGGGTTTAGATTTGGGGTTAGGGGTTGGGGTTAGGTTTAGATTTGGGGTTAGGTTTAGATTTGGTGTTAGGTTTAGATTTGTGGTTGGGTTTAGATTTGGGGTTTAGTTTTGGGGTTAGGTTTAGATTTGGGGTTAGATTTGGGGTTAGGTTTAGATTTGGGGTTGAGATTTGGGGTTAGGTTTAGATTTGGGGTTAGGGGTTGGGGTTAGGTTTAGATTTGGGGTTTAGATTTGGGGTTAGGTTTAGATTTCGGGTTAGGTTTAGATTTGGGGTTTTGTTTTGGGGTTAGGTTTAGATTTGGGTTTAGGGGTTGGGGTTAGGTTTAGATTTGGGGTTAGGTTTAGATTTGGGGTTAGGGGTTCGGGTTAGGTTTAGATTTGGGGTTTTGTTTTGGGGTTAGGTTTAGATTTGGGCTTAGGGGTTGGGGTTAGGTTTAGATTTGGGGTTAGGTTTAGATTTGGGGTTTAGATTTGGGGTTAGGTTTAGATTTGGGGTTTAGATTTGGGGTTTAGATTTGGGGTTAGGTCTAGATTTGGGGTTAGGGGTTGGGATTAGGTTTAGATTTGGGGTTTAGATTTGGGATGAGGTTTAGATTTGTGGTTTAGATTTGGGGTTAGGTTTAGATTTGGGGTTAGGGGTTGGGGTTAGGTTTAGATTTGGGGTTAGGTTTAGATTTGGGGTTTAGATTTGGGGTTATGTTTAGATTTGGGGTTAGGTGTTGGGGTTAGGTTTACATTTGGGGTTAGGTTTAGATTTGGGGATTAGATTTGGGGTTAGGTTTAGATTTGGGGTTAGGTTTAGATTTGGGGTTAGGTTTAGATTTGGGTTTAGGGGTTGGGGTTAGGTTTAGGTTTGGGGTTAGGTTTAGATTTGGGGTTTAGATTTGGGGTTAGGTTTAGATTTGGGGTTAGGTTTAGATTTGGGGTTTAGATTTGGGGTTAGGTTTAGATTTGGGGTTAGGGGTTGGGGTTAGGTTTAGATTTGGCGTTAGGTTTATATTTGGGGTTAGGGGCTGGGGTTAGGATTAGATTTGGGGTTAGGTTTAGATTTGGGGTTTAGATTTGGGGTTAGGTTTAGATTTGGGGTTAGGTTTAGATTTGGGGTTTAGATTTGGGGTTATCTTTAGATTTTGGCTTAGGGGTTAGGGTTAGGTTTAGATTTGGGGTTAGGTTTAGATTTGGGGTTTAGATTTGGGGTTAGGTTTAGATTTTGGGGTTTAGATTTGGGGTTATGTTTAGATTTGGGGTTAGGGGTTGGGGTTAGGTTTAGATTTGGGGTTAGGTTTAGATTTGGGGTTTAGATTTGGGGTTAGGTTTAGATTTCGGGTTTAGATTTGGGGTTAGGGGTTGGGGTTAGGTTTAGATTTGGGTTTAGATTTGGGGTTAGGTTTAGATTTGGGTTAGGGGTGGGGTTAGGTTTAGATTTGGGGTTAGGTTTAGATTTGATTAGGTGTAGATTTGGGGTTAGGGGTTGGGGTTAGGTTTAGATTTGGGGTTAGGTTTAGATTTGGGGTTTAGATTTGGGTTTAGGTTTTGATTAGGGGTTAGGTTTAGATTTGGGGTTTAGATTTGGGGTTAGGTTTAGATTTGGGGTTAGGGGTTGCGGTTAGATTTAGATTTGGGGTTAGGTTTAGATTTGGGGTTTAGATTTGGGGTTAGGTTTAGATTTGGGGTTAGGGGTTGCGGTTAGGTTTACATTTGGGGTTAGGTTTAGATTTGGGGTTAGGAGTTGGGGTTAGGTTTAGATTTGGGGTTTAGGTTTGGGGTTAGGTTTAGATTTGGGGTTAGGGTTTGGGGTTAGGTTTAGATTTGGGGTTAGGTTTAGATTTAGGGTTTAGATTTGGGGTTAGGTTTAGATTTGGGGTTAGGGGTTGGGGTTAGGTTTAGATTTGGGGTTAGGTTTAGATTTGGGGTTTAGATTTGGGGTTAGGTTTAGATTTGGGGTTTAGATTTGGGGTTAGGTTTAGATTTGGGGTTTAGATTTGCGGTTAGGTTTAGATTTGGGGTTAGGGGTTGGGGTTAGGTTTAGATTTGGGGTTAGGTTTAGATTTGGGATTAGGGGTTGAGGTTAGGTTTAGATTTGGGGTTAGGTTTAGATTTAGGGTTAGGGGTTGGGGTTAGGTTTAAATTTCGGGTTAGGTTTAGATTTGGGATTTAGATTTGGGGTTAGGTTTAGATTTGGGGTTTAGATTTGGGGTTTAGTTTAGATTTGGGGTTAGGGGTTGGGGTTAGGTTTAGATTTGGGGTTTGATTTAGAATTGGGGTTAGGGGTTGGGGTTAGGTTTAGATTTGGGGTTTAGATTTGGGGTTTAGATTTGGGGTTAGGTTTAGATTTGGGGTTAGCTTTAGATTTGGGGTTTAGATTTGGGGTTAGGTTTAGATTTGGGGTTAGGGGCTGGGGTTAGGTTTAGATTTGGGGTTAGGTTTAGATTTGGGGTTTAGATTTGGGGTTAGGTTTAGATTTGGGGTTAGGTTTAGATTTGGGGTTTAGATTTGCGGTTAGGTTTAGATTTGGGGTTAGGGGTTGGGGTTAGGTTTAGATTTGGGGTTAGGTTTAGATTTGGCATTAGGGGTTGAGGTTAGGTTTAGATTTGGGGTTAGGTTTAGATTTAGGGTTAGGGGTTGGGGTTAGGTTTAGATTTCGGGTTAGGTTTAGATTTGGGATTTAGATTTGGGCTTAGGTTTAGATTTGGGGTTTAGATTTGGGGTTAGGTTTAGATTTGGGGTTAGGTTTAGATCTGGGGTTTAGATTTGGGGTTAGGTTTAGATTTGGGGTTAGGTTTAGATTTGGGGTTAGGGGTTGGGGTTAGGTTTAGATTTGGGGTTAGGGGTTGGGGTTAGGTTTAGATGTGGGTTTAGGTTTAGATTTGGGGTTAGGGGTTGTGGTTAGGTTTAGATTTGGGGTTTATATTTGGGGTTAGGTTTAGATTTGGGGTTAGGGGTTGGGGTTAGGTTTAGATTTGTGGTTAGGTTTAGATTTGGGGTTTAGATTTGGGGTTAGGTTTAGATTTGGGGTTAGGGGTTGGGGTTAGGTTTAGATTTGGGGTTAGGTTTAGATTTGGGGTTTAGATTTGGGGTTAGGTTTAGATTTGGGGTTTAGATTTGCGGTTAGGTTTAGATTTGGGGTTAGGGGTTGGGGTTAGGTTTAGATTTGGGGTTAGGTTTAGATTTGGGGTTAGGTTTAGTTTTGGGGTTAGGGGTTGGGTTTAGGTTTAGATTTGGGGTTAGGTTTAGATTTGGGGTTAGGGGTTGGGGTTAGGTTTAGATTTGGGGTTAGGTTTAGATTTGGGGTTAGGTTTAGTTTTGGGGTTAGGGGTTGGGGTTAGGTTTAGATTTGGGGTTAGGTTTAGATTTGGGGTTAGGGGTTGGGGTTAGGTTTAGATTTGGGGTTAGGTTTAGATTTGGGGTTAGGTTTAGATTTGGGGTTTAGATTTAGGGTTAGGTTTAGATTTGGGCTTAGGGGTTGGGGTTAGGTTTAGATTTGGGGTTAGGTTTAGATTTGGGGTTAGGAGATGGGTTAGGTTTAGATTTGGGGTTAGGTTTAGATTTGGGGTTTAGATTTGGGGTTAGGTTTAGATTTGGGGTTTAGATTTGGGGTAGGGGTTGGGGTTAGGTTTAGATTTGGGGTTTAGATTTGGGGTTAGGTTTAGATTTGGGGTTAGGGGTTGGGGTTAGGTTTAGATTTGGGGTTAGGTTTAGATTTGGGGTTAGGTTTAAATTTGGGGTTAGGGGTTGGGGTTAGGTTTAGATTTGGGGTTAGGATTAGATTTGGGGTTAGGGGTTGGGTTTAGGTTTAGATTTGGGGTTAGGTTTAGATTTGGGGTTAGGGGTTGGGGTTAGGTTTAGATTTGGGGTTAGGTTTATATTTGGTGTTTAGATTTGGGGTTAGGTTTAGATTTGGGGTTAGGTTTAGTTTTGGGGTTAGGGGTTGGGGTTAGGTTTAGATTTGGGGTTAGGTTTAGATTTGGGGTTAGGTTTAGATTTGGGGTTAGGGGTTGGGGTTAGGTTTAGATTTGGGGTTTATATTTGGGGTTAGGTTTAGATTTGGGGTTTATATTTGGGGTTAGGTTTAGATTTGGGGTTAGGGGTTGGGGTTAGGTTTAGAATTGGGGTTAGGTTTAGATTTGGGGTTAGGTTTAGATCTGGGGTATAGATTTGGGGTTAGGTCTAGATTTTGGGTTAGGGGTTGGGGTTAGGTTTAGATTTGGGGTTAGGTTTAGATTTGCGGTTAGGGGTTGGGGTTAGGTTTAGATTTGGGTTAGGTTTAGATTTGGGGTTAGGGGTTGGGGTTAGGTTTAGATTTGGGGTTAGGTTTAGATTTGGGGTTAGGTTTAGATTTGGGGTTAGGGGTTGGGGTTAGGTTTAGATTTGGGGTTTATATTTGGGGTTAGGTTTAGATTTGGGGTTAGGGGTTGGGGTTAGGTTTAGAATTGGGGTTAGGTTTAGATTTGGGGTTTAGATTTGGGGTTAGGTTTAGATTTGGGGTTAGGGGTTGGGGTTAGGTTTAGATTTGGGGTTAGGGTTAGATTTGGGGTTAGGTTTAGATTTGGGGTTAGGGGTTGGGGTTAGGTTTAGATTTGGGGTTAGGTTTAGATTTGGGGTTAGGGGTTGGGTTTAGGTTTAGATTTGGGGTTAGGTTTAGATTTGGGGTTAGGGGTTGGGGTTAGGTTTAGATTTGGGGTTAGGTTTAGATTTGGGGTTTAGATTTGGGGTTAGATTTAGATTTGGGGTTTAGATTTGGGGTTAGGTTTAGATTATGGGTTAGGGGTTGGGCTTAGGTTTAGATTTGGTGTTAGGTTTAGATTTGAGGTTTAGATTTGGAATTAGGTTTAGATTTGGGGTTAGGTTTAGATTTGGGGTTTAGATATGGGCTTAGGTTTAGATTTGGGGTTAGGTTTAGATTTGGGGTTTAGATTTGGGGTTAGGTTTAGATTTGGGGTTAGGAGTTGTGGTTAGGTTTAGATTGGGGTTTAGATTTGGGGTTAGGTTTAGATTTGGGGTTAGGTTTAGATTTGGGGTTTAGATTTGGGGTTAGGTTTAGATTTGGGGTTAGGGGTTGTGGTTAGGTTTAGATTTGGGGTTTAGATTTGGGGTTAGGTTTAGATTTGGGGTTAGGGGTTGGGGTTAGGTTTAGATTTGTGGTTAGGTTTAGATTTGGGGTTTAGATTTGGGGTTAGGTTTAGATTTGGAGTTTAGATTTGCGGTTAGGTTTAGATTTGGGGTTAGGGGTTGGGGTTAGGTTTAGATTTGGGGTTAGGTTTAGATTTGGGATTAGGGGTTGAGGTTAGGTTTAGATTTGGGGTTAGGTTTAGATTTAGGGTTAGGGGTTGTGGTTAGGTTTAGATTTGGGGTTTAGATTTGGGGTTAGGTTTAGATTTGGGGTTAGGGGTTGAGGTTAGGTTTAGATTTGGGGTTAGGTTTAGATTTGGGGTTTAGATTTGGGGTTAGGTTTAGATTTGGAGTTTAGATTTGCGGTTAGGTTTAGATTTGGGGTTAGGGGTTGGGGTTAGGTTTAGATTTGGGGTTAGGTTTAGATTTGGGATTAGGGGTTGAGGTTAGGTTTAGATTTGGGGTTAGGTTTAGATTTAGGGTTAGGGGTTGGGGTTAGGTTTAGATTTCGGGTTAGGTTTAGATTTGGAATTTAGATTTGGGGTTAGGTTTAGATTTGGGGTTTAGATTTGGGGTTAGGTTTAGATTTGGGGTTAGGGGTTGGGGTAAGGCTTAGATTTGGGGTTAGATTTAGATTTGGGGTTAGGGGTTGGGGTTAGGTTTAGATTTGGGGTTTAGATTTGGGGTTTAGATTTGGGGTTAGGTTTAGATTTGGGGTTAGCTTTAGATTTGGGGTTTAGATTTGGGGTTAGGTTTAGATTTGGCGTTAGGGGTTGGGGTTAGGTTTAGATTTGGGGTTAGGTTTAGATTTGGGGTTTAGATTTGGGGTTAGGTTTAGATTTGGGGTTAGGTTTAGATTTGGGGTTAGGGGTTGGGGTTAGGTTTAGATTTGGGGTTAGGTTTAGATTTGGGGTTAGGTTTAGATTTGGGGTTAGGGGTTGGGCTTGGGTTTAGATTTGGGGTTTAGATTTGGGGTTAGGTTTAGATTTGGGGTTAGGTTTAGATCTGGGGTATAGATTTGGGGTTAGGTCTAGATTTGGGGTTAGGGGTTGGGGTTAGGTTTAGATTTGGGGTTAGGTTTAGATTTGCGGTTAGGGGTTGTGGTTAGGTTTAGATTTGGGTTAGGTTTAGATTTGGGGTTAGGGGTTGGGGTTAGGTTTAGATTTGGGGTTATGTTTAGATTTGGGGTTTTGATTTGGGGTTAGGTTTAGATTTGGGGTTAGGTTTAGATTTGGGGTTTAGATTTGGGGTTAGGTTTAGATTTGGGGTTACGGGTTGGGCTTAGGTTTAGATTTGGGGTTATGTTTAGATTTTGGGGTATAGATTTGGGGTTAGGTTTAGATTAGGGGTTAGGTTTAGATCTGGGGTTTAGATTTGGGGTTAGGTTTAGATTTGGGGTTAGGTTTAGATTTGGGGTTAGGTTTAGATTTGGGGTTAGGGGTTGGGGTTAGGTTTAGATTTGGGGTTAGGGGTTGGGGTTAGGTTTAGATGTGGGTTTAGGTTTAGATTTGGGGTTAGGGGTTGTGGTTAGGTTTAGATTTGGGTTTAGATTTGGGGTTAGGTTTAGATTTGGGGTTAGGGGTTGGGGTTAGGTTTAGATTTGGGGTTAGGTTTAGATTTGGGGTTTTGATTTGGGGTTAGGTTTAGATTTGGGGTTAGGGGTTGGGGTTAGGTTTAGATTTGGGGTTAGGTTTAGATTTGGGATTTAGATTTGGGGTTAGGTTTAGATTTGGGGTTTAGATTTGCGGTTAGGTTTAGATTTGGGGTTAGGGGTTGGGGTTATGTTTAGATTTGGGGTTAGGTTTAGATTTGGGATTAGGGGTTGAGGTTAGGTTTAGATTTGGGGTTAGGTTTAGATTTGGGGTTTAGATGTGGGGTTAGGTTTAGATTTGGGGTTAGGGGTTGGGGTTAGGTTTAGATTTGGGGTTAGGTTTAGATTTTGGGGTTTAGATTTGGGGTTAGGTTTAGATTTGGGGTTAGGTTTAGATCTGGGGTTTAGATTTGGGGTCAGGTTTAGATTTGGGGTTAGGTTTAGATTTGGGGTTTAGATTTGGGGTTAGGTTTAGATTTGGGGTTAGGGGTTGGGGTTAGGTTTAGATTTGGGGTTAGGTTTAGATTTGGGGTTTAGATTTGGGGTTAGGTTTAGATTTGGGATTAGGTTTAGATTTGGGGTTAGGGGTTGGGGTTAGGTTTAGATTTGGGGTTAGGTTTAGATTTGGGGTTAGGTTTAGATTTGGGGTTTAGATTTAGGGTTAGGTTTAGATTTGGGGTTAGGGGTTGGGGTTAGGTTTAGATTTGGGGTTAGGTTTAGATTTGGGGTTAGGAGATGGGGTTAGGTTTAGATTTGGGGTTAGGTTTAGATTTGGGCTTTAGATTTGGGGTTAGGTTTAGATTTGGGGTTTAGATTTGGGGTAGGGGTTGGGGTTAGGTTTAGATTTGGGGTTTAGATTTGGAGTTAGGTTTAGATTTGGGGTTAGGGGTTGGGGTTAGGTTTAGATTTGGGGTTAGGTTTAGATTTGGGGTTGGGTTTAGATTTGGGGTTAGGGGTTGGGGTTAGGTTTAGATTTGGGGTTAGGTTTAGATTTGGGGTTAGGGGTTGGGTTTAGGTTTAGATTTGGGGTTAGGTTTAGATTTGGGGTTAGGGGTTCGGGTTAGGTTTAGATTTGGGGTTAGGTTTAGATTTGGGGTTAGGTTTAGATTTGGGGTTAGGGGTTGGGGTTAGGTTTAGATTTGGGGTTAGGTTTAGATTTGGGGTTAGGGGTTGGGTTTAGGTTTAGATTTGGGGTTAGGTTTAGATTTGGGGTTAGGGGTTGGGGTTAGGTTTAGATTTGGGGTTAGGTTTAGATTTGGGGTTAGGGGTTGGGGTTAGGTTTAGATTTGGGGTTTATATTTGGGGTTAGGTTTAGATTTGGGGTTAGGGGTTGGGGTTAGGTTTAGAATTGGGGTTAGGTTTAGATTTGGGGTTTAGATTTGGGGTTAGGTTTAGATTTGGGGTTAGGTTTAGATTTGGGGTTTAGATTTGGGGTTAGGTTTAGATTTGGGATTAGGTTTAGATTTGGGGTTAGGGGTTGGGGTTAGGTTTAGATTTGGGGTTAGGTTTAGATTTGGGGTTAGGTTTAGATTTGGGGTTTAGATTTAGGGTTAGGTTTAGATTTGGGGTTAGGGGTTGGGGTTAGGTTTAGATTTGGGGTTAGGTTTAGATTTGGGGTTAGGAGATGGGGTTAGGTTTAGATTTGGGGTTAGGTTTAGATTTGGGCTTTAGATTTGGGGTTAGGTTTAGATTTGGGGTTTAGATTTGGGGTAGGGGTTGGGGTTAGGTTTAGATTTGGGGTTTAGATTTGGAGTTAGGTTTAGATTTGGGGTTAGGGGTTGGGGTTAGGTTTAGATTTGGGGTTAGGTTTAGATTTGGGGTTGGGTTTAGATTTGGGGTTAGGGGTTGGGGTTAGGTTTAGATTTGGGGTTAGGTTTAGATTTGGGGTTAGGTTTAGATTTGGGGTTAGGGGTTGGGCTTAGGTTTAGATTTGGGGTTTATATTTGGGGTTAGGTTTAGATTTGGGGTTAGGGGTTGGGGTTAGGTTTAGAATTGGGGTTAGGTTTAGATTTGGGGTTTAGATTTGGGGTTAGGTTTAGATTTGGGGTTAGGTTTAGATCTGGGGTATAGATTTGGGGTTAGGTCTAGATTTGGGGTTAGGGGTTGGGGTTAGGTTTAGATTTGGGGTTAGGTTTAGATTTGCGGTTAGGGGTTGGGGTTAGGTTTAGATTTGGGTTAGGTTTAGATTTGGGGTTAGGGCTGGGGTTAGGTTTAGATTTGGGGTTATGTTTAGATTTGGGGTTTTGATTTGGGGTTAGGTTTAGATTTGGGGTTAGGTTTAGATTTGGGGTTTAGATTTGGGGTTAGGTTTAGATTTGGGGTTAGGGGTTGGGCTTAGGTTTAGATTTGGGGTTATGTTTAGATTTTGGGGTTTAGATTTGGGGTTAGGTTTAGATTAGGGGTTAGGTTTAGATCTGGGGTTTAGATTTGGGGTTAGGTTTAGATTTGGGGTTAGGTTTAGATTTGGGGTTAGATTAGATTTGGGGTTAGGGGTTGGGGTTAGGTATAGATTTGGGGTTAGGGGTTGGGGTTAGGTTTAGATGTGGGTTGAGGTTTAGATTTGGGGTTAGGGGTTGTGGTTAGGTTTAGATTTGGGGTTTAGATTTGGGGTTAGGTTTAGATTTGGGGTTAGGGGTTGGGGTTAGGTTTAGATTTGTGGTTAGGTTTAGATTTGGGGTTTAGATTTGGGGTTAGGTTTAGATTTGGGGTTAGGGGTTGGGGTTAGGTTTAGATTTGGGGTTAGGTTTAGATTTGGGGTTTATATTTGGGGTTAGGTTTAGATTTGGGGTTTAGATTTGTGGTTAGGTTTAGATTTGGGGTTAGGGGTTGGGGTTAGGTTTAGATTTGGGGTTAGGTTTAGATTTGGGATTAGGGGTTGAGGTTAGGTTTAGATTTGCGGTTAGGTTTAGATTTCGGGTTAGCTTTAGATTTGGGATTTAGATTTCGGGTTAGCTTTAGATTTGGGGTTTAGATTTGGGGTTAGGTTTAGATTTGGGGTTTAGATTTGGGGTTAGGTTTAGATTTGGGGTTAGGGGTTGGGGTTAGGTTTAGATTTGGGGTTAGGGGTTGGGGTTAGGTTTAGATGTGGGTTTAGGTTTAGATTTGGGGTTAGGGGTTGTGGTTAGGTTTAGATTTGGGGTTTAGATTTGGGGTTAGGTTTAGATTTGGGTTAGGGGTTGGGGTTAGGTTTAGATTTGGGGTTAGGTTTAGATTTGGGGTTTTGATTTGGGGTTAGGTTTAGATTTGGGGTTAGGGGTTGGGGTTAGGTTTAGATTTGGGGTTAGGTTTAGATTTGGGGTTTAGATTTGGGGTTAGGTTTAGATTTGGGGTTTAGATTTGCGGTTAGGTTTAGATTTGGGGTTAGGGGTTGGGGTTATGTTTAGATTTGGGGTTAGCTTTAGATTTGGGATTAGGGGTTGAGGTTAGGTTTAGATTTGGGGTTAGGTTTAGATTTGGGGTTTAGATTTGGGGTTAGGTTTAGATTTGGGGTTAGGGGTTGGGGTTAGGTTTAGATTTGGGTTTAGGTTTAGATTTTGGGCTTTAGATTTGGGGTTAGGTTTAGATTTGGGGTTAGGTTTAGATCTGGGGTTTAGATTTGGGGTCAGGTTTAGATTTGGGGTTAGGTTTAGATTTAGGGTTTAGATTTGGGGTTAGGTTTAGATTTGGGGTTAGGGGTTGGGGTTAGGTTTAGATTTGGGGTTAGGTTTAGATTTGGGGTTTAGATTTGGGGTTAGGTTCAGATTTGGGATTAGGTTTAGATTTGGGGTTAGGGGTTGGGGTTAGGTTTAGATTTGGGGTTAGGTTTAGATTTGGGGTTAGGTTTAGATTTGGGGTTTAGATTTAGGGTTAGGTTTAGATTTGGGCTTAGGGGTTGGGGTTAGGTTTAGATTTGGGGTTAGGTTTAGATTTGGGGTTAGGAGATGGGGTTAGGTTTAGATTTGGGGTTAGGTTTAGATTTGGGGTTTAGATTTGGGGTTAGGTTTAGATTTGGGGTTTAGATTTGGGGTAGGGGTTGGGGTTAGGTTTAGATTTGGGGTTTAGATTTGGAGTTAGGTTTAGATTTGGGGTTAGGGGTTGGGGTTAGGTTTAGATTTGGGGTTAGGTTTAGATTTGGGGTTGGGTTTAGATTTGGGGTTAGGGGTTGGGGTTAGGTTTAGATTTGGGGTTAGGTTTAGATTTGGGGTTAGGGGTTGGGTTTAGGTTTAGATTTGGGGTTAGGTTTAGATTTGGGGTAGGGGTTGGGGTTAGGTTTAGATTTGGGGTTAGGTTTAGATTTGGGGTTAGGTTTAGATTTGGGGTTAGGGGTTGGGTTTAGGTTTAGATTTGGGGTTAGGTTTAGATTTGGGGTTAGGGGTTGGGTTTAGGTTTAGATTTGGGGTTAGGGGTTGGGGTTAGGTTTAGATTTGGGGTTAGGTTTAGATTTGGGGTTTAGATTTGAGGTTAGGTTTAGATTTGGGGTTTAGATTTGGTGTTAGGTTTAGATTTGGGGTTTAGATTTGGGGTTAGGTTTAGATTTGGGGTTAGGTTTAGATTTGGGGTTTAGATTTGGAATTAGGTTTAGATTTGGGGTTAGGTTTAGATTTGGGGTTTAGATATGGGCTTAGGTTTAGATTTGGGGTTAGGTTTAGATTTGGGGTTTAGATTTGGGGTTAGGTTTAGATTTGGGGTTAGGAGTTGGGGTTAGGTTTAGATTTGGGGTTTAGATTTGGGGTTAGGTTTAGATTTGGGGTTTAGATTTGGGGTTAGGGGTTGGGGTTAGGTTTAGATTTGGGGTTAGGGTTAGATTTGGGGTTAGGTTTAGATTTAGGGTTAGGAGTTGGGGTTAGGTTTAGATTTGGGGTTTAGATTTGGGGTTAGGTTTAGATTTGGGGTTTAGATTTGGGGTTAGGTTTAGATTTGGGGTTAGGGGTTGGGGTTAGGTTTAGATTTGGGGTTAGGGTTAGATTTGGGGTTAGGTTTAGATTTAGGGTTAGGGGTTGGGGTTAGGTTTAGATTTGGGGTTAGGTTTAGATTTGGGGTTAGGGGTTGGGTTTAGGTTTAGATTTGGGGTTACGTTTAGATTTGGGGTTTAGATTTGGGGTTAGGTTTAGATTTGGGGTTAGGTTTAGATTTGGGGTTTAGATTTGGAATTAGGTTTAGATTTGGGGTTAGGTTTAGATTTGGGGTTTAGATATGGGCTTAGGTTTAGATTTGGGGTTAGGTTTAGATTTGGGGTTTAGATTTGGGGTTAGGTTTAGATTTGGGGTTAGGAGTTGGGGTTAGGTTTAGATTTGGGGTTTAGATTTGGGGTTAGGTTTAGATTTGGGGTTTAGATTTGGGGTTAGGTTTAGATTTGAGGTTAGGGGTTGGGGTTAGGTTTAGATTTGGGGTTAGGGTTAGATTTGGGGTTAGGTTTAGATTTAGGGTTAGGAGTTGGGGTTAGGTTTAGATTTGGGGTTTAGATTTGGGGTTAGGTTTAGATTTGGGGTTTAGATTTGGGGTTAGGTTTAGATTTGGGGTTAGGGGTTGGGGTTAGGTTTAGATTTGGGGTTAGGGTTAGATTTGGGGTTAGGTTTAGATTTAGGGTTAGGGGTTGGGGTTAGGTTTAGATTTGGGGTTAGGTTTAGATTTGGGGTTAGGGGTTGGGTTTAGGTTTAGATTTGGGGTTACGTTTAGATTTGGGGTTAGGGGTTGGGGTTAGGTTTAGATTTGGGGTTAGGGTTAGATTTGGGGTTAGGTTTAGATTTAGGGTTAGGGGTTGGGGTTAGGTTTAGATTTGGGGTTAGGTTTAGATTTGGGGTTAGGGGTTGGGTTTAGGTTTAGATTTGGGGTTACGTTTAGATTTGGGGTTAGGGGTTGGGGTTAGGTTTAGATTTGGGGTTAGGTTTAGATTTGGGGTTTAGATTTGGGGTTATGTTTAGATTTGGGGTTTTGATTTGGGGTTAGGTTTAGATTATGGGTTAGGGGTTGGGCTTAGGTTTAGATTTGGTGTTAGGTTTAGATTTGAGGTTTAGATTTGTAATTAGGTTTAGATTTGGGGTTAGGTTTAGATTTGGGGTTTAGATATGGGCTTAGGTTTAGATTTGGGGTTAGGTTTAGATTTGGGGTTTAGATTTGGGGTTAGGTTTAGATTTGGGGTTAGGAGTTGGGGTTAGGTTTAGATTTGGAGTTTAGATTTGGGGTTAGGTTTAGATTTGGGGTTAGGTTTAGATTTGGGGTTTAGATTTGGGGTTAGGTTTAGATTTGGGGGTTAGGGGTTGTGGTTAGGTTTAGATTTGGGGTTTAGATTTGGGGTTAGGTTTAGATTTGGGGTTAGGGGTTGGGGTTAGGTTTAGATTTGTGGTTAGGTTTAGATTTGGGGTTTAGATTTGGGGTTAGGTTTAGATTTGGGGTTAGGGATTGGGGTTAGGTTTAGATTTGGGGTTGAGGTTTAGATTAGGGTTTAGATTTGGGGTTAGGTTTAGATTTGGGGTTAGGTTTAGATTTGGGGTTTAGATTTGGGGTTAGGTTTAGATTTGGGGTTTAGATTTGCGGTTAGGTTTAGATTTGGGGTTAGGGGTTGGGGTTAGGTTTAGATTTGGGGTTAGGTTTAGATTTGGGATTAGGGGTTGAGGTTAGGTTTAGATTTGGGGTTAGGTTTAGATTTAGGGTTAGGGGTTGGGGTTAGGTTTAGATTTCGGGTTAGGGGTTGGGGTTAGGTTTAGATTTGGGGTTTAGATTTGGGGTTTAGATTTGGGGTTAGGTTTAGATTTGGGGTTAGCTTTAGATTTGGGGTTTAGATTTGGGGTTAGGTTTAGATTTGGGGTTAGGTTTAGTTTTGGGGTTAGGTTTAGATTTGGGGTTAGGATTAGATTTGGGGTTAGGTTTAGATTTGGGGTTAGGGGTTGGGCTTAGGTTTAGATTTGGGGTTTATATTTGGGGTTAGGTTTAGTTTTGGGGTTAGGGGTTGGGGTTAGGTTTAGAATTGGGGTTAGGTTTAGATTTGGGGTTAGGTTTAGATTTGGGGTTTAGATTTGGGGTTAGGTTTAGATTTGGGATTAGGTTTAGATTTGGGGTTAGGGGTTGGGGTTAGGTTTAGATTTGGGGTTAGGTTTAGATTTGGGGTTAGGTTTAGATTTGGGGTTTAGATTTAGGGTTAGGTTTAGATTTGGGGTTAGGGGTTGGGGTTAGGTTTAGATTTGGGGTTAGGTTTAGATTTGGGGTTAGGAGATGGGGTTAGGTTTAGATTTGGGGTTAGGTTTAGATTTGGGCTTTAGATTTGGGGTTAGGTTTAGATTTGGGGTTTAGATTTGGGGTAGGGGTTGGGGTTAGGTTTAGATTTGGGGTTTAGATTTGGAGTTAGGTTTAGATTTGGGGTTAGGGGTTGGGGTTAGGTTTAGATTTGGGGTTAGGTTTAGATTTGGGGTTGGGTTTAGATTTGGGGTTAGGGGTTGGGGTTAGGTTTAGATTTGGGGTTAGGTTTAGATTTGGGGTTAGGTTTAGATTTGGGGTTAGGGGTTGGGCTTAGGTTTAGATTTGGGGTTTATATTTGGGGTTAGGTTTAGATTTGGGGTTAGGGGTTGGGGTTAGGTTTAGAATTGGGGTTAGGTTTAGATTTGGGGTTTAGATTTGGGGTTAGGTTTAGATTTGGGGTTAGGTTTAGATCTGGGGTATAGATTTGGGGTTAGGTCTAGATTTGGGGTTAGGGGTTGGGGTTAGGTTTAGATTTGGGGTTAGGTTTAGATTTGCGGTTAGGGGTTGGGGTTAGGTTTAGATTTGGGTTAGGTTTAGATTTGGGGTTAGGGCTGGGGTTAGGTTTAGATTTGGGGTTATGTTTAGATTTGGGGTTTTGATTTGGGGTTAGGTTTAGATTTGGGGTTAGGTTTAGATTTGGGGTTTAGATTTGGGGTTAGGTTTAGATTTGGGGTTAGGGGTTGGGCTTAGGTTTAGATTTGGGGTTATGTTTAGATTTTGGGGTTTAGATTTGGGGTTAGGTTTAGATTAGGGGTTAGGTTTAGATCTCGGGTTTAGATTTGGGGTTAGGTTTAGATTTGGGGTTAGATTAGATTTGGGGTTAGGGGTTGGGGTTAGGTATAGATTTGGGGTTAGGGGTTGGGGTTAGGTTTAGATGTGGGTTGAGGTTTAGATTTGGGGTTAGGGGTTGTGGTTAGGTTTAGATTTGGGGTTTAGATTTGGGGTTAGGTTTAGATTTGGGGTTAGGGGTTGGGGTTAGGTTTAGATTTGTGGTTAGGTTTAGATTTGGGGTTTAGATTTGGGGTTAGGTTTAGATTTGGGGTTAGGGGTTGGGGTTAGGTTTAGATTTGGGGTTAGGTTTAGATTTGGGGTTTATATTTGGGGTTAGGTTTAGATTTGGGGTTTAGATTTGTGGTTAGGTTTAGATTTGGGGTTAGGGGTTGGGGTTAGGTTTAGATTTGGGGTTAGGTTTAGATTTGGGATTAGGGGTTGAGGTTAGGTTTAGATTTGCGGTTAGGTTTAGATTTCGGGTTAGCTTTAGATTTGGGATTTAGATTTCGGGTTAGCTTTAGATTTGGGGTTTAGATTTGGGGTTAGGTTTAGATTTGGGGTTTAGATTTGGGGTTAGGTTTAGATTTGGGGTTAGGGGTTGGGGTTAGGTTTAGATTTGGGGTTAGGGGTTGGGGTTAGGTTTAGATGTGGGTTTAGGTTTAGATTTGGGGTTAGGGGTTGTGGTTAGGTTTAGATTTGGGGTTTAGATTTGGGGTTAGGTTTAGATTTGGGTTAGGGGTTGGGGTTAGGTTTAGATTTGGGGTTAGGTTTAGATTTGGGGTTTTGATTTGGGGTTAGGTTTAGATTTGGGGTTAGGGGTTGGGGTTAGGTTTAGATTTGGGGTTAGGTTTAGATTTGGGGTTTAGATTTGGGGTTAGGTTTAGATTTGGGGTTTAGATTTGCGGTTAGGTTTAGATTTGGGGTTAGGGGTTGGGGTTATGTTTAGATTTGGGGTTAGCTTTAGATTTGGGATTAGGGGTTGAGGTTAGGTTTAGATTTGGGGTTAGGTTTAGATTTGGGGTTTAGATTTGGGGTTAGGTTTAGATTTGGGGTTAGGGGTTGGGGTTAGGTTTAGATTTGGGGTTAGGTTTAGATTTTGGGCTTTAGATTTGGGGTTAGGTTTAGATTTGGGGTTAGGTTTAGATCTGGGGTTTAGATTTGGGGTCAGGTTTAGATTTGGGGTTAGGTTTAGATTTAGGGTTTAGATTTGGGGTTAGGTTTAGATTTGGGGTTAGGGGTTGGGGTTAGGTTTAGATTTGGGGTTAGGTTTAGATTTGGGGTTTAGATTTGGGGTTAGGTTTAGATTTGGGGTTTAGATTTGGGGTTAGGTTTAGATTTGGGGTTTAGATTTGGGGTTAGGTTTAGATTTGGGGTTAGGGGTTGGGGTTAGGTTTAGATTTGGGGTTAGGGTTAGATTTGGGGTTAGGTTTAGATTTAGGGTTAGGAGTTGGGGTTAGGTTTAGATTTGGGGTTTAGATTTGGGGTTAGGTTTAGATTTGGGGTTTAGATTTGGGGTTAGGTTTAGATTTGGGGTTAGGGGTTGGGGTTAGGTTTAGATTTGGGGTTAGGGTTAGATTTGGGGTTAGGTTTAGATTTAGGGTTAGGGGTTGGGGTTAGGTTTAGATTTGGGGTTAGGTTTAGATTTGGGGTTAGGGGTTGGGTTTAGGTTTAGATTTGGGGTTACGTTTAGATTTGGGGTTAGGGGTTGGGGTTAGGTTTAGATTTGGGGTTAGGGTTAGATTTGGGGTTAGGTTTAGATTTAGGGTTAGGGGTTGGGGTTAGGTTTAGATTTGGGGTTAGGTTTAGATTTGGGGTTAGGGGTTGGGTTTAGGTTTAGATTTGGGGTTACGTTTAGATTTGGGGTTAGGGGTTGGGGTTAGGTTTAGATTTGGGGTTAGGTTTAGATTTGGGGTTTAGATTTGGGGTTATGTTTAGATTTGGGGTTTTGATTTGGGGTTAGGTTTAGATTATGGGTTAGGGGTTGGGCTTATGTTTAGATTTGGTGTTAGGTTTAGATTTGAGGTTTAGATTTGTAATTAGGTTTAGATTTGGGGTTAGGTTTAGATTTGGGGTTTAGATATGGGCTTAGGTTTAGATTTGGGGTTAGGTTTAGATTTGGGGTTTAGATTTGGGGTTAGGTTTAGATTTGGGGTTAGGAGTTGGGGTTAGGTTTAGATTTGGAGTTTAGATTTGGGGTTAGGTTTAGATTTGGGGTTAGGTTTAGATTTGGGGTTTAGATTTGGGGTTAGGTTTAGATTTGGGGGTTAGGGGTTGTGGTTAGGTTTAGATTTGGGGTTTAGATTTGGGGTTAGGTTTAGATTTGGGGTTAGGGGTTGGGGTTAGGTTTAGATTTGTGGTTAGGTTTAGATTTGGGGTTTAGATTTGGGGTTAGGTTTAGATTTGGGGTTAGGGATTGGGGTTAGGTTTAGATTTGGGGTTGAGGTTTAGATTAGGGTTTAGATTTGGGGTTAGGTTTAGATTTGGGGTTAGGTTTAGATTTGGGGTTTAGATTTGGGGTTAGGTTTAGATTTGGGGTTAGGTTTAGATTTGGGATTAGGGGTTGAGGTTAGGTTTAGATTTGGGGTTAGGTTTAGATTTAGGGTTAGGGGTTGGGGTTAGGTTTAGATTTCGGGTTAGGGGTTGGGGTTAGGTTTAGATTTGGGGTTAGATTTAGATTTGGGGTTAGGGGTTGGGGTTAGGTTTAGATTTGGGGTTTAGATTTGGGGTTTAGATTTGGGGTTAGGTTTAGATTTGGGGTTAGCTTTAGATTTGGGGTTTAGATTTGGGGTTAGGTTTAGATTTGGGGTTAGGTTTAGTTTTGGGGTTAGGTTTAGATTTGGGGTTAGGATTAGATTTGGGGTTAGGTTTAGATTTGGGGTTAGGGGTTGGGCTTAGGTTTAGATTTGGGGTTTATATTTGGGGTTAGGTTTAGTTTTGGGGTTAGGGGTTGGGGTTAGGTTTAGAATTGGGGTTAGGTTTAGATTTGGGGTTAGGTTTAGATTTGGGGTTTAGATTTGGGGTTAGGTTTAGATTTGGGATTAGGTTTAGATTTGGGGTTAGGGGTTGGGGTTAGGTTTAGATTTGGGGTTAGGTTTAGATTTGGGGTTAGGTTTAGATTTGGGGTTTAGATTTAGGGTTAGGTTTAGATTTGGGGTTAGGGGTTGGGGTTAGGTTTAGATTTGGGGTTAGGTTTAGATTTGGGGTTAGGAGATGGGGTTAGGTTTAGATTTGGGGTTAGGTTTAGATTTGGGCTTTAGATTTGGGGTTAGGTTTAGATTTGGGGTTTAGATTTGGGGTAGGGGTTGGGGTTAGGTTTAGATTTGGGGTTTAGATTTGGAGTTAGGTTTAGATTTGGGGTTAGGGGTTGGGGTTAGGTTTAGATTTGGGGTTAGGTTTAGATTTGGGGTTGGGTTTAGATTTGGGGTTAGGGGTTGGGGTTAGGTTTAGATTTGGGGTTAGGTTTAGATTTGGGGTTAGGTTTAGATTTGGGGTTAGGGGTTGGGCTTAGGTTTAGATTTGGGGTTTATATTTGGGGTTAGGTTTAGATTTGGGGTTAGGGGTTGGGGTTAGGTTTAGAATTGGGGTTAGGTTTAGATTTGGGGTTTAGATTTGGGGTTAGGTTTAGATTTGGGGTTAGGGGTTGGGGTTAGGTTTAGATTTGGGGTTAGGTTTAGATTTGCGGTTAGGGGTTGGGGTTAGGTTTAGATTTGGGTTAGGTTTAGATTTGGGGTTAGGGCTGGGGTTAGGTTTAGATTTGCGGTTAGGTTTAGATTTCGGGTTAGCTTTAGATTTGGGATTTAGATTTCGGGTTAGCTTTAGATTTGGGGTTTAGATTTGGGGTTAGGTTTAGATTTGGGGTTTAGATTTGGGGTTAGGTTTAGATTTGGGGTTAGGGGTTGGGGTTAGGTTTAGATTTGGGGTTAGGGGTTGGGGTTAGGTTTAGATGTGGGTTTAGGTTTAGATTTGGGGTTAGGGGTTGTGGTTAGGTTTAGATTTGGGGTTTAGATTTGGGGTTAGGTTTAGATTTGGGTTAGGGGTTGGGGTTAGGTTTAGATTTGGGGTTAGGTTTAGATTTGGGGTTTTGATTTGGGGTTAGGTTTAGATTTGGGGTTAGGGGTTGGGGTTAGGTTTAGATTTGGGGTTAGGTTTAGATTTGGGGTTTAGATTTGGGGTTAGGTTTAGATTTGGGGTTTAGATTTGCGGTTAGGTTTAGATTTGGGGTTAGGGGTTGGGGTTATGTTTAGATTTGGGGTTAGCTTTAGATTTGGGATTAGGGGTTGAGGTTAGGTTTAGATTTGGGGTTAGGTTTAGATTTGGGGTTTAGATTTGGGGTTAGGTTTAGATTTGGGGTTAGGGGTTTGGGTTAGGTTTAGATTTGGGGTTAGGTTTAGATTTTGGGCTTTAGATTTGGGGTTAGGTTTAGATTTGGGGTTACGTTTAGATCTGGGGTTTAGATTTGGGGTCAGGTTTAGATTTGGGGTTAGGTTTAGATTTAGGGTTTAGATTTGGGGTTAGGTTTAGATTTGGGGTTAGGGGTTGGGGTTAGGTTTAGATTTGGGGTTAGGTTTAGATTTGGGGTTTAGATTTGGGGTTAGGTTCAGATTTGGGATTAGGTTTAGATTTGGGGTTAGGGGTTGGGGTTAGGTTTAGATTTGGGGTTAGGTTTAGATTTGGGTTAGGTTTAGATTTGGGGTTTAGATTTAGGGTTAGGTTTAGATTTGGGCTTAGGGGTTGGGGTTAGGTTTAGATTTGGGGTTAGGTTTAGATTTGGGGTTAGGAGATGGGGTTAGGTTTAGATTTGGGGTTAGGTTTAGATTTGGGGTTTAGATTTGGGGTTAGGTTTAGATTTGGGGTTTAGATTTGGGGTAGGGGTTGGGGTTAGGTTTAGATTTGGGGTTTAGATTTGGAGTTAGGTTTAGATTTGGGGTTAGGGGTTGGGGTTAGGTTTAGATTTGGGGTTAGGTTTAGATTTGGGGTTGGGTTTAGATTTGGGGTTAGGGTTGGGGTTAGGGTTAGATTTGGGGTTAGGTTTAGATTTGGGGTTAGGGGTTGGGTTTAGGTTTAGATTTGGGGTTAGGTTTAGATTTGGGGTAGGGGTTGGGGTTAGGTTTAGATTTGGGGTTAGGTTTAGATTTGGGGTTAGGTTTAGATTTGGGGTTAGGGGTTGGGTTTAGGTTTAGATTTGGGGTTAGGTTTAGATTTGGGGTTAGGGGTTGGGTTTAGGTTTAGATTTGGGGTTAGGTTTAGATTTGGGGTTAGGGGTTGGGGTTAGGTTTAGATTGGGGTTACGTTTAGATTTGGGGTTTAGATTTGAGGTTAGGTTTAGATTTGGGGTTAGATTTGGTGTTAGGTTTAGATTTGGGGTTTAGATTTGGGGTTAGGTTTAGATTTGGGGTTAGGTTTAGATTTGGGGTTTAGATTTGGAATTAGGTTTAGATTTGGGGTTAGGTTTAGATTTGGGGTTTAGATATGGGCTTAGGTTTAGATTTGGGGTTAGGTTTAGATTTGGGGTTTAGATTTGGGGTTAGGTTTAGATTTGGGGTTAGGAGTTGGGGTTAGGTTTAGATTTGGGGTTTAGATTTGGGGTTAGGTTTAGATTTGGGGTTAGATTTGGGGTTAGGGGTTGGGGTTAGGTTTAGATTTGGGGTTAGGGTTAGATTTGGGGTTAGGTTTAGATTTAGGGTTAGGAGTTGGGGTTAGGTTTAGATTTGGGGTTTAGTTTGGGGTTAGGTTTAGATTTGGGGTTTAGATTTGGGGTTAGGTTTAGATTTGGGGTTGGGGTGGGGTTAGGTTTAGATTTGGGGTTAGGGTTAGATTTGGGGTTAGGTTTAGATTTAGGGTTAGGGGTTGGGGTTAGGTTTAGATTTGGGGTTAGGTTTAGATTTGGGGTTAGGGGTTGGGTTTAGGTTTAGATTTGGGGTTACGTTTAGATTTGGGGTTTAGATTTGGGGTTAGGTTTAGATTTGGGGTTAGGTTTAGATTTGGGGTTTAGATTTGGAATTAGGTTTAGATTTGGGGGTTAGGTTAGATTTGGGGTTTAGATATGGGCTTAGGTTTAGATTTGGGGTTAGGTTTAGATTTGGGGTTTAGATTTGGGGTTAGGTTTAGATTGGGGTTAGGAGTTGGGGTTAGGTTTAGATTTGGGGTTTAGATTTGGGGTTAGGTTTAGATTTGGGGTTTAGATTTGGGGTTAGGTTTAGATTTGGGGTTAGGGGTTGGGGTTAGGTTTAGATTTGGGGTTAGGGTTAGATTTGGGGTTAGGTTTAGATTTAGGGTTAGGAGTTGGGGTTAGGTTTAGATTTGGGGTTTAGATTTGGGGTTAGGTTTAGATTTGGGGTTTAGATTTGGGGTTAGGTTTAGATTTGGGGTTAGGGGTTGGGGTTAGGTTTAGATTTGGGGTTAGGTTAGATTTGGGGTTAGGTTTAGATTTAGGGTTAGGGGTTGGGGTTAGGTTTAGATTTGGGGTTAGGTTTAGATTTGGGGTTAGGGGTTGGGTTTAGGTTTAGATTTGGGGTTACGTTTAGATTTGGGGTTAGGGGTTGGGGTTAGGTTTAGATTTGGGGTTAGGGTTAGATTTGGGGTTAGGTTTAGATTTAGGGTTAGGGGTTGGGGTTAGGTTTAGATTTGGGGTTAGGTTTAGATTTGGGGTTAGGGGTTGGGTTTAGGTTTAGATTTGGGGTTACGTTTAGATTTGGGGTTAGGGGTTGGGGTTAGGTTTAGATTCGGGGTTAGGTTTAGATTTGGGGTTTAGATTTGGGGTTATGTTTAGATTTGGGGTTTTGATTTGGGGATAGGTTTAGATTATGGGTTAGGGGTTGGGCTTAGGTTTAGATTTGGTGTTAGGTTTAGATTTGAGGTTTAGATTTGTAATTAGGTTTAGATTTGGGGTTAGGTTTAGATTTGGGGTTTAGATATGGGCTTAGGTTTAGATTTGGGGTTAGGTTTAGATTTGGGGTTTAGATTTGGGGTTAGGTTTAGATTTGGGGTTAGGAGTTGGGGTTAGGTTTAGATTTGGAGTTTAGATTTGGGGTTAGGTTTAGATTTGGGGTTAGGTTTAGATTTGGGGTTTAGATTTGGGGTTAGGTTTAGATTTGGGGGTTAGGGGTTGTGGTTAGGTTTAGATTTGGGGTTTAGATTTGGGGTTAGGTTTAGATTTGGGGTTAGGGGTTGGGGTTAGGTTTAGATTTGTGGTTAGGTTTAGATTTGGGGTTTAGATTTGGGGTTAGGTTTAGATTTGGGGTTAGGGATTGGGGTTAGGTTTAGATTTGGGGTTGAGGTTTAGATTAGGGTTTAGATTTGGGGTTAGGTTTAGATTTGGGGTTAGGTTTAGATTTGGGGTTTAGATTTGGGGTTAGGTTTAGATTTGGGGTTTAGATTTGCGGTTAGGTTTAGATTTGGGGTTAGGGGTTGGGGTTAGGTTTAGATTTGGGGTTCGGTTTAGATTTGGATTAGGGGTTGAGGTTAGGTTTAGATTTGGGGTTAGGTTTAGATTTAGGGTTAGGGGTTGGGGTTAGGTTTAGATTTCGGGTTAGGGGTTGGGGTTAGGTTTAGATTTGGGGTTAGATTTAGATTTGGGTTAGGGGTTGGGGTTAGGTTTAGATTTGGGGTTTAGATTTGGGGTTTAGATTTGGGGTTAGGTTTAGATTTGGGGTTAGCTTTAGATTTGGGGTTTAGATTTGGGGTTAGGTTTAGATTTGGGGTTAGGTTTAGTTTTGGGGTTAGGTTTAGATTTGGGGTTAGGATTAGATTTGGGGTTAGGTTTAGATTTGGGGTTAGGGTTGGGCTTAGGTTTAGATTTGGGGTTTATATTTGGGGTTAGGTTTAGATTTGGGGTTAGGGGTTGGGGTTAGGTTTAGAATTGGGGTTAGGTTTAGATTTGGGGTTTAGATTTGGGGTTAGGTTTAGATTTGGGGTTAGGTTTAGATCTGGGGTATAGATTTGGGGTTAGGTCTAGATTTGGGGTTAGGGCTTGGGGTTAGGTTTAGATTTGGGGTTAGGTTTAGATTTGGGGTTAGGGGTTGGGGTTAGGTTTAGATTTGGGTTAGGTTTAGATTTGGGGTTAGGGGTTGGGGTTAGGTTTAGGTTTGGGGTTATGTTTAGATTTGGGGTTTTGATTTGGGGTTAGGTTTAGATTTGGGGTTAGGTTTAGATTTGGGGTTTAGATTTGGGGTTAGGTTTAGATTTGGGGTTAGGGGTTGGGCTTAGGTTTAGATTTGGGGTTATGTTTAGATTTGGGGTTTAGATTTGGGGTTAGGTTTAGATTTGGGGTTAGGGGTTGGGGTTAGGTTTAGATTTGGGTTAGGGGTTGGGGTTAGGTTTAGATGTGGGTTTAGGTTTAGATTTGGGGTTAGGGGTTGTGGTTAGGTTTAGATTTGGGGTTTAGATTTGGGGTTAGGTTTAGATTTGGGGTTAGGTTTAGATTTGGGGTTAGGGGTTGGGGTTAGGTTTAGATTTGGGTTAGGTTTAGATTTGGGGTTAGGGGTTGGGGTTAGGTTTAGATTTGGGGTTATGTTTAGATTTGGGGTTTTGATTTGGGGTTAGGTTTAGATTTGGGGTTAGGTTGAGATTTGGGGTTTAGATTTGGGGTTAGGTTTAGATTTGGGGTTAGGGGTTGGGCTTAGGTTAAGATTTGGGGTTATGTTTAGATTTGGGGTTTAGATTTGGGGTTAGGTTTAGATTAGGGGTTAGGTTTAGATCTGGGGTTTAGATTTGGGGTTAGGTTTAGATTTGGGGTTAGGTTTAGATTTGGGGTTAGGGGTTGGGGTTAGGTTTAGATTTGGGGTTAGGGGTTGGGGTTAGGTTTAGATGTGGGTTTAGGTTTAGATTTGGGGTTAGGGGT
>NW_027288686.1:0-79643 GCF_037038585.1 Patagioenas fasciata | reverse complement strand
AAGAAAGTCCAGGGAGTTTGGAGGCAGGTAACGCCAAAGCACCAAAACAGCAAGACACAGCAAAAAAGCCAGCAGCAGCACAGAGACAAATCGATCTACAAAGGTAAAAATAAACAAATTAAATACATGGGTGGGGTGGGCATTTCCTTTCTCGAGTCAGACCCCGAATTTGCCATTATAGCAGATCTAACCTGTGTTAAAGGGCACAACTAAACCACAATGACTTATAAACACTATGGTCCAGCGTATCTTGTTTTGTGTTCTGTTTTTCAAAGTAAGTACCAGAGCAGCTGGAATTGGAGAAATGAATTTGTTTGGTGAGAACAGGATAATTTAACCCGGTTTTGCCTGTTGCATCCTGGTTCCCCATACTAGTGCTGCTCTGTAAAAGAACCGAGAGTTGAGGGTGTTCAGCGCGTTCATTTCCGCCAAGTACACAGGGATGCAAGTGCTCTGCTCTGCTCCAGTTCATTGATAATAATGGCTCGAAAAACTATCGTCTTTAATCAACAGAAAAAACTGTAATTCTAGCTGTAATTCTTTGCGATAGGTTTGGTCTGTGCTTCTTTAATATTAACAATATTTTAATATATATTTTAAGTAAATGAAAAGCAGAATTTGGAACTATACGAATTACAAAACAGCTCATGGACGATAATTTATTTTTCTGTACTCTAGCGTTTACGTATGTTGATTTGATTTCTAATATAAGCAAACCACAAATGCACGTAAACACTAAGCAGTTTGTTTAGCTGAATCTGATACAATAATAATTTTAATGCAAGAGTGTCCAAAGCTGTAGAGCAATAAGGTCAGCAAACCTGTGTGCTGGAAGAAATCACAAAGTAATCTAAGAAAGGAAGGAATAGTTGGAATTGTTTCTTTCTAGAGATTTTGTAAATTGAAGATCTTGCAGAGAGCCTTGGTCAAAAAGAACTACCTTTTGCTCTCACAGCAAGGTTCATACACTAATACATTGTTTGGTCTTTCAATAGAGTAATATTTGTGAACTGCCTTGCAACGTTTGTTTAATACATCAAAATTCTTTAAGTCTTCATAACAAATTGCACTACCCATAGCCTTTAATAAACCACCTCTGTTGGATAACTTCTTTAAAATATGTAATACCTCAGTGTTTGTTGGAAAAAATGCCAAACCATTGTTAACGTTTTTCAGAAGCCAGGTGCTTGGAAGTGATGGAGATTCACTGTTGGAGATAGACTCCAGCCCAGAATATTCCCAAAATGCAATGGATCTTTTTAAGGCCTGTGGCAGCAGCCAGGAAGAGACTGAGGAGACAGAGATAGCAGAGGGAGGATTCCTTAAGGTGTAGCAGGCATCTTATATAGGACAACTCGGGGGGGGGTGGTTATTGTAGCTTATACAGTAAGGAATCAAAGAAATTTGTCTGTCTTTCTAGAAAAATGTGTGTAAAGATAGCTACGTCTGGTAGGGTTTTTGCTTTTAAGTAGACACGTATAAGTTACTGTAAATGCTTGAAAAAAACTTTAGAAGTAGTGCTGGTTCTTAAGTAAGGCTATTTTTATAAACCTAGGTCATTAAATACAGTAAATTACAACAAGTTAGCATTCTTATTCTCTGATTTCAATAAAAGCTATAGATAAATGTATTTCTGTTTATGCTGAAAAAGACATTATTCGGTTATGGAATAATTATTATTACTTAACTTGTGTATTTCCAAGTTTACTAGGAAATAGTGCTATGCAATAAGAAAATTCAATTACATTCAATTAATTATGTAATTGTTAAGAAGATACAAGATGGAGTTGGAAGAATATAAAAAAGAGTGTAAAAGCTAAATTGTAAAGTATGTAGGTAGGAATTTGATTCAAAACCAGTTGTAATTTCCATGTCCTTAACTTTTCTTTCCTTTTCTGCCCCCCAAAAAGGTAAAAAGAAAACTCGCTCCAAAAGGGAGGAAATGAAGGCCAAATAAAGGCATGCTCCAAGCTTCTGCAAAAACTAGGATTCAGAAATTTCCTGTACAAGAACTGAAATTACTTCAAAACACACAGCTTTCAGCTCTGAAACCAGAAGGAAAACTATGCTTCCCTTTCACCTGAAATTAATCCTTCTCAATGGAAATGTAAAGCAGAAACTCTTGAGAGAGAGGCTAAAAGCATCTGTACTTATTTCCCCAGAGACTTTTTTTATGAAAAGTCAATAATTAAGCAAATTGCTTAACACTTGGTTCCAGTTCCTGCATTCTGGAGTTTAAAAGTGTATTTACACCGTTAATTTTCATGCTGCATTTTTTTTTAAAGAAAGCCAGAGGAGGTCCTTACACTGACATTGAAAATTCGTGATCCTAGAGCCAGGTATCCCCATGTTTCACAGAAAAAGTAGAAGTCTACTGAATGGATTTTAAACAAGACTAGAGGAGAAAAAGCTCACAAAAAGTTTTTTTGCTTTACTTTTGGAGACTGTTTTATGTATAATTCTTTCTGCCTGCCTACTTTTCTGCAAAAATAAGATGTACAGATTTCAGTCCCTGCTATGAAAAGTCATGTGGTGGCAATTTTATAAATGTTGCTTTCTGATTTTTATCAGAGTGGGAAAGTAATCACTTAAAATTATTATTAATTCGCAAGTAGACATTTCATTTTTTAATTTTCCCTCCATTTTAGTTTAATATAATTTGCAATAAGTGTACATATTGATGTTTGTTTTATAAAAACATATATCACTTTTAAGTGTTTTTACTCCTGTGGTTCTGTTGGAATATTCTAAATTTTAAAGGAGTAAAGACAGTCCAGCATTTGATTTTATAATGTTTGCCACCAGATTTTTATTATTGATGTAAAGAAAAAAAAAATCAATTTTTAAAAATAGTTGGACTTTGGCAGCTTTGTAAGGAAAGTTGGAAATGTTTAGGATTGCTCTCAATTTTAAGCATTGTGCTGATTGGAAGTAAGTCTGTTTTGCATTTTGTCTTCCTGTCCAGGCTCATTTTTTAATGTTTATTTTAGAAGATTGTTGCATCAATATTATGTTTCCTGGCATTGTTCAGCATAGAAACAGTGTACACTTTTATGTACACATGATCATATTTAAGTTTGTTGCATAAAATAAACGCTTCTAGGTGTCATGTGCCAGTCTTTCTTTTCTTTCACAGAAAACTACTTGCTGTATCTGTGCACAGGCGCTGATAGAAGTTTTGTGTTGAGCACAGAAGTTGTGATGCAGACAGTTACCCTGTGTAAAAGAGAAGCGTTCTAGGTGAAGTTACTTGCAGAGTTGTGTGGGAAGAAGGGAAATGTGCAGTCCCTGGATTGGGTGTAGAAGAGCTGGACGCTGTTGCCAGGAGCTGAGGTTTGCTTGGCGCTCCTGGAGCAGGCAGAGCGCTTCGACTTCCAGGATTTGAAATGCTTTTGATGGAGGGAGGCTGGGAGGATTTTAAAAGCATTTAATTAGGCAGCCATCAGGGTTTTCATTTCTAAAGCTGAAATAAGACAGATTTGCTGATCATAAATGCCGTTTCTTCGTAGTGCTCTGGTCAAATACTTCCCTCGTGCAAAAGTTACGGTATTTTGGTTTATAACCAAATTTTAAATGTTTTTGTCAGAAGTCTTCAGGTGCTACCTAAAAAAGAATCTCTCTTTTAGAAATTAGCTTTGGTACCTTATGGTGTTTTTGTAACAATGATTTAAAATCTGGATTTGACAAATCTACAAATCTTGACAAATATTCAGAATGGTTTTCCAAAAGCTTTGATTTTTGTGAAGTGGATAATTATGGGGTTTTTTGGTTTTGTCTATGGTTTTCTTTTTTTTCCCCTTTTGGTTTATGTTGGGATTTTTTTGTATGGGTTTGGCTTTGTATTATTTTCATTGTTTGTTTGGTTTTTGGTCAGTTATTAATCAGTTCAAATGTCAAGTTACTCAAGGTATCGTCACAGAATAATTTAGGTTAGAAGGGGTTTCTGGAGGTTCAGTGCCACACTTAGAGCAGGGGTTGCAATTGTCTTTCAAAAAACAGGTACGCAGAGTTTCTTTCTTCTGTTTTTTCTAAGGGGACATTTGCTTTACTTTCTGTGTTGATTACCAGTACAGCCAAAGCAAATCCATCCATTCATGCAGCAAATGATGCTGGGCATAATTGACTGAGCAAAAATGCAGCATACAAACTCTAGGAAAGGTCCGCTGGTGACCCACTGGTTTCGTATCAGAATAACTTCTCTCCTCCTCCAAAGTCCCGAGAGCTGCCAGCGTACACTTTGGAGTTGCCTCTTTCTGTAAGAACTGTGTCCCCTGAGGCCAGGGCTCCTCACAGCAGCTGACAGCCAGCACTTGGAACCATCAGCCTTTATAACAAGCACAAGGAAGTACAGGCGTAATTGTTATACATACGTAATTTATGCATTGCTACTGATGCTTGAGAGTAATGAGACTGTGGAATTGGAGGCAAATTATTCCAAAGAAAGAGGTGGGGGTTTTGTACTTGGCCATAGTGGGGTTTTAAAATACTTTACATAAGAATTGTAACAAGAAAACTGATGCTCGGCGTTTTTTACTTGTTAATGTGTGATAAAGACTAAAAAGAAGCCTGATAAAACCCAGTCTTTATGGCCCTTACCCCGTGTAGGATTTAAAGGTGCTGAGGATTCACCTTCAGCTACATATTTAGAGCTAAGTTCTCATCATCTTTAAGTTCCCATCTTCATGGAAGTGTGGCTTTATTTCTTAGCAGACATACATTTATTTCTGTTTCTGTGTGTCCCCTGATGCCTGGGCTGCCCGGCTTTCCCAGCAGTGAGACTGGAAGGCTGTTCTGAGAACATACTTTGTAACCTACTAACCCTCTACCACTCAACAAAATTAAATCTGAATAGTTGTTTTAGACAAAACAATAATGTTTTTTAGAGCAATCTTAAACAGGAAAAATAACATGCATTACAGATGTTTTCTGCACCTGCTGTCAAGCCTTTCACTTTTAGAACTGATACATTTTAGATAAGGATTTGTTATTTACTTCCAGGCTTAGATACACTGTTGGACCAGGTTCAACATCAGACTGGCTCTTGAGTTTCAAGTGAACTGAGGGGGCTATCACAGCCCAACTGTCTCTGAAGATCCAAAAAGTTGTGGGATCACCAAACATTTACAATATATGGGAAATTTGCTTCTTTAAGGAATCATCCATGTGGATCCTAGTTTGCTTGCACGTGTGCTCCATTATTATATTTATCAGCAGTAATAGGTGGGTTAGTGCACGGAAATCAAGTCCCAAACCAGTGCTGAAGGAAATTGCCCGAACCAGAGCAGCTGCGCTGTGAAGTCGGCTTGCCAGCCAGGCTGCAGGTGTGCGGAGCTGATAACCAGCCATCAGTCACAGGGCAGCTGGACTCGGCCCAAGGAATCGGATCTCCACGCAGAAACAGGTTTGCGCAGGGAACAGCAACCTGTGAAACACCAATTACCAAAGTACAGCAGCACTTGATATGTATCTTGAAGCCTTCCACTACTTAAATTTCTGACGAGGAGGGATTCATCCTGCAGTGAGTACCCCAGGTACTCAAATGTTTAGAGGGAAGCTCCAATAGTAAGATAAAATACTCCTGAACATCAAAGACCAACAACAGCTTCCATTCCTTAAAGACTTTTTAAGCCCAGCATTCCCTGGATCCATTGGCCTTGGTTCCTGGAAGGCAGCAAACCAGAGCGGGCTTCCTCAGGAACAGAGCTTGGAAATCCTGGTACAGAAGCAGAGGTGGCAGCTGACAGCGTCTGCCTTCCCTCCTGCACAGCCTGGGTCAGGACAGCAGATCCAAAATTCCTTATTCCTTTACTTCTACCACG
Organism: Patagioenas fasciata; assembly: GCF_037038585.1. Taxonomy (NCBI): domain Eukaryota; kingdom Metazoa; phylum Chordata; class Aves; order Columbiformes; family Columbidae; genus Patagioenas; species Patagioenas fasciata. The sequence continues at coordinate 73,824 of NW_027288686.1, read as the reverse complement.
TGAGAGACCAAAGAGGGTGAGCAACCCAGTTTCTCCCTTTGATCTCACACTCTGTGATCTGACTGAAGGTGGCCAGTCCCACAGCTCCCGTCAGAGATTCCTTAGCACCGAGTCACTGTGGTGACCCACAGGATGATCCTGTTCGCAAACCTGACTCACTAGAATACTTTGCAGAGTAGCAACATCTCTCATGCAAGGCAAGTTCCTGGCCTTATTTTCTGCAGTCTGAAAGGAAATGAGCAGGTTTTTGGCATTTGCAGCTGTGGGACCACAGCAAAAGGTCAGTTCAGACTTGTTCCAGTTCAAATAACCTCCCCCTCACTCAGACTAGAAGGGCTGAAGCAGCAGCCACACTTACTCCAGGAACTGAACTGAACTTGGTCGGCATCACAAGTGCCTAAAGACCAGTGAGTGTGTTCCTCAGAACCTTGGTGTCACTCACAGGTGCCTGACACACACTGCATGAAGTCACTGGGATTGCTGCCAGCAGCAGGCACCGTGCAGTCATCTACCACGGTCCTGGAAGAAGTTCTCCTGCTGACCTGAGGGAAAGACCTTTCTGACCTGCAACAGAGCATCTGCTCTGTGTTTCTGCCTAGTGAAAGTCATGACAAACTTCTATCAGGAGCTGTCTGACTGCAATGGCTGGTGTTGGGACCCAACAGCAGGAAGAGTCAGGACTCATGGTGACCACTTCAACTCTTCTGTGACTCTAAGCAGCTGTTCAACTTCAAAGCCAGTGGGTTCATCACCAGCTGCAGTGCTAGATCCACAGTCAGCAGCCCTGAGACATCCATGGGCAACAGAGACAGGTGGCACAGCTGAGCCCTGTGTTACTTGATGAGGAGGAACAGCCATCAGGAGACACATCTGCTCTTCAATGGGAGCACAGATGTTCATCTGAGCTCGTTTGTTACTTGCCGAAGTCATGCAGGCAGCAGAGCCCTCTCGGCAGTGTGTCAGCCAAGGCAAGAAGCACACAAACAATTAACTTTGTGTACACTGAGCATCCTTCTCCCACGACAAGACTGTTTTTTGAACAGCCACAGGAGCTCGGATGTGTGTTCATAGCGCTGCAAGGCGGGCGTGCTCCAGAACGAGAAATACACGTTTTGCTGCTTAAGTTCAGGCGTTTCATTCTCCTCTCATTGCCCTGGAAGCGGAGATCAATGTATGTTGACCCTGCTGCACCACAGCTTCTGAAGCAAGAGATGGTGGGTGATGATGGCTGAGTTGCTTTAGCGATGGGTCCGATTGCTGTAAAGCAGGTGGGTTATCACTGCATGCTTCAGGCAATAATCTGATTTCTTACCTTGGCATGAAAAAGTTGCAACAGCCAGCGTCTGGCTGGGCAGTGGGCACGTGGCCTGGTACCCCACCCCAAGGAAAGCTGGGACACTATGACTATTTTTGCCTTGCGGTACGAGTGAAAACTCAAAATACCATTTGCTTTGCTATATATTCAGGTGTCTCTGCATCATCCATCTCAGTGCTGCCCCCAAACCAGAAACAGGGTGGGCTTACACTGGTGGCAGAGGCCTGAGCCTTCTCCCAGGAGGTTTATGTGCCGTCTCCAGAGCTGTGCAGGGTGTCCTGCATGGACACTGAACTGCTCCCTGCTGCCCACAGACAAGCTTCTTTGCTTCCTGTGAAATTAGGAGAGGTTGTCACTGCGCAAGTACTTCATGCTATCACATCTTGGCTGCTTCCATCCCTGGGTGTTCCCAGGAAAGGAGAGAGCAATACATAGCGTGGATGAATTATTCTGGGTGGTGGGAGCAGCAGCAATCACTGCTCATCTTTCCTCGTGCTGTTACACCAGGGTAGGATTTCGACTGGGACATGGACACAGAAGCCCCTCTGCAGGCCCTGGGAGCAGACGTGACAGCAATAGCCCTGTACTTGTCCATAGCACCCTTCCCCATCCCCTTTTCTCAGCCTCCTGGCCACAGTATGTTGCTTCCCAGCTATTCCTCCAGGCCCTCTTTGCTGTGTCTATCCGTGCCTGCGCAGTGTCTCCTGCATTTCATCTCACTTTCCTCTACGTGAGCTTAGCTTCTAGTGTAAAAGGGAGAAAGAGGACCCTGTGCTGTGATTCATTTCTGAGGAGATAAATTGAGTTTATCAGGCTCTGCTTTAGTAACAAGACTTTAAACTCTACTTTTTCCTCAAAGACTCCCCATGTTCACCATAGGTGTCCTCCCAAATTCGCCACAGGTTGCTGCTGTTCTTCACTCTCTTCAGCAAGTGGGGAGTTGTTTCTCAGAGCACACCTACCACACAGGCTCTGGTGACCTGTTTGCTACTGTAATGTCACCTGGGCTGTGGGTCACCTCAGGAGCTGCCAGGGAGTTGGTCAACATGCACTGAATGGCCAAATCTCCAAATGCTTTAGGGAAATTTTCTGCTCATCTGGACTATTACAAGCTATGACGGGAGAGCCAGCATTGCCCCACCCAGAAGCAGTGTGTCTTTTTAATCCTGTCTGGTTTCCACAGGTGTATGGGAACACCTTGCAGACTGTACCTACCAGATCATGGTGACATTTACAGTCCTGTTGCATTGACCATGGTCATCTCTCTGGCTTTCCAAGTTTCAGAGACATCTTCCTGGTAAAATCATCCATCGCAGGGTATCAATGTGTATAAATACCTGAATGGCAGAGCGTAAACAAATGGAGCCCGGATCTTCTCAATGGATGCATGTTAAGATGTGCTTGGAGGTACATCTCTAGAAATGTTTGATTTATTTAGTTGAGTATTTCGCTCCAAGTCCTCTAAAACTATGATAACGATTGGTTCCATCGAGCGTTACTTGAGCTTGGCCTTCCATATACAAGAGTTGTGTCAGTAGCTTCACCTCGCCATAGGAGTTCTTCTCTCTCATTTTCTCTTCCTGCTGATCCTGGGGTTTTTTTGCCACAACAGTGGTTCATAACACCAAGTTCAATGTGTCTGTGGTGCTTGGATTCAGAAAGGACAGCATGTGGGAATAACTCAAGGGCTTTTTTGTATCGTCTGCAACCTTCAGATGCTGACCCTGCTAATGCAGCAGATGTTACCAAAATCCTTCTAGGCAGGATAATGGAGAGAGTTTTGACCTACTTAAAAAAAATAATTAAAACAATATATTTATTTTATTACGGGTCAGGCTGGCAGCAACTTCCTTAATGTCCAAGTGGCTGTGCTTGCGGAGGAAGCCAGTGGAGCAGAGCTGAGCCGTGGGACTGAGCTGTGGGGATGCGTAGGTGCAGGTGCTGGGCTCAGCCCACACGCAGCCACATCTGGGTGGGCATTCGCCCCCTGTCCAGGCTCGGAGGTCGCGGGGCTTGTCTGTGCTCGCAGTCCAGCGTGGTCGGGCACAGCGCCTGGTGTGGAGTGGTGGTGCTGGATGGGACCTGTGGCCCACCTGGTGACCTTGCACAGAGGAAGAGTTCTGTGCCACCTCCACCAGTGGCCTGGGGCAGAGAAACACCCCACTCCCACCACCCACCTCTGTGTGTTTTAAGGGCCTAAACAGACAAGTGCTTATTCTCTAAGCTACAGATCCTCTTAGCACATGTTCAGCATCACAGATGCCTGAATTGTCGAGTGCCTGGTCAAGACCCAAGCCCCAAACCTCTGCCTGGCACTGGGACCAAAGGCACCCCCACCCCCAGAGCTATAGTCACAGGGGCAGGTGCCTTCTTATTAAATTTACCAAGGCAGATTTGCCATCTTGTTCAGATCTCAGCACCTCATAACTACTTGTTACTTGGTCGCTCTTCAGCCTTGAAATCTCCTAACAGCTCTGGCAACGTGTTGCTCCTCCAAAAGCCCACTGGCCCTGTTGTGCCCAAGCCCCTTCCCACCCACGCTCTGCCCAGGGAGCGGCTCCATGTTCAGAGGGCACTCATCACCTCTGCCAGGGGAATGAGGGAGGTTCCTACTCTTACCCTGAGGATGTTTTTGGAAGCTGCCCAAAGCAGTTGGCCAAGACAATACCAGAATTTCATTTGGCTCTGCATCAAGCTACTTTCTTTCCAAACCATTCTACCTTTATGCCACAGTGTCTGGGGTGTTTGTTTCCTTACCTTTCTACTAGCAAGAGGGCTCTGTCATTTCACAGATGCAGGACGTCACCCTTTTGTGTCAGTTTATTTGCTTCTTTTGCAGCAACTGTGACAGACACAGACTCTGTTTCCATGATCACCTGTACAGACAGCAGCTGCCTCCAGCCCAGGCCCCACAGCTGTGTGCAGCCCCCACCAGGGCTGAGCAGAGGGGCAGGGTCAACCCCCTTCAACCCTCTGGCAACGCTTTGTCTAATGCAGCCCAGGAGACCGTTTGCTGCTGCCTTTGCCCCTTTGCTGCAAGGGCACATTGCTGGCTCAAGCTCAACTTGGTGTCCACCAGGACCCTCAGGTCCTGTTCTGCCAAGCTGCTCCCCAGATGTCCCAGCATGTCCCGGTGCCTGGGGTGGTTCCTCCCCAGATGCAAGACTCTGCACTTCCCCTTGCTGAACTACTCACAGGGGAGAAGGGCAAATGAGCAATATATAAAAAAACCAACCAAACCAAACAAAACAAAACCTCTTTCCTCCTTTGTTCTTTAAGACCCTTTTGTTTTGGCCTCTGTATTGTCTGACTCAGTGAACTTTGGTAACTACTTTGTTCGTACATGTCTACTTCTAACTAGCTCTCTGACAAGTACGGCCTGGAGACAGTTTACTCCTGGCATTTTTGATGTGGTGCAGACCATTTAAGGACTTGAATGTGGAAGATGTTATAATGGTGAATGTGCGTGCCAAGTAAAAGGAGAACATCCCTCCCCCACGCCCCCATCCCCGCGGCGCATTCGCCTCTGGGCAGTTCATACATGGGCTTCACTTCTCAGTTTGCCCTGTTACCAGTAAAAGCCAGAGATGTCAGGGGTTTTCATGCCGTTTGAACTGACAGCTTCAGATAAAGCACTTTCTATACAGATAAACCACCTCAAGTCCAACACAGCTCCTCACAGTGGTGTGAGGACATGTTGGCCACCACTTCCAGTAAAACCTGGACCTTGCGCTGTGCCTGGGTTTGTTCTTCAGCCTTGCGCTTAAGGGAAACATGAACGTGCGCCAACAGCGTGATTGCCGGTGCTATTGCTTTGTTACCAAACAGGCTTATCTGCCAGGCTGTTCCTAATGCAGTGTAAAACGGGACCAGCCAGTTCCAGCTCTGCTTTTTGAATCAAAACCCACCTTGGAGCATACCCAGCTCTTGGGTTTTGGGCTGTGATCAGTGAGGTGTTCCTGCTTTAAGAAAACCAACCTCCACCCAGGCAAGGGGCAGATGTTTAAAATGGGGACAGCCAGCTCTGCCCTGAGAGCAGCAGCTCTGCCCTGGCTGCTCCCATGAGCCAGGGATGCGGCTCAGCTGCAGGGAACTTCCCAAACCTCTCAGACAGGGCCAGCAGGAGCCTTGACTGCTCACCACCTATTGTTTTCTCGAGCTGCCAGCTGTGAGAGGTTCTGGGAAAGATGGATGAGGAGCCCAGGGCAGGGAGAGCAAGGCACCTGCTGTCAGAGCTGGGGCCATGAGGCCACACCCTGCCCCACACCTGCCAGCAAGGGCAGCTGGACACCAGGGACTGGGGCTGATGAAGTGTCTGATGGCTCAGGTACCAGCAGCACAAAAACAGCTTCTCCCCTGCCTTCCCCACAGCAACACTGGGTTTGTTTTTTTTCCTCACCTTCCCAGCTGATCATCCTTTATTTTATACCAGACTGTCACAAACCCACCTAAATACTTCATGTATTCCAACACTAGGCAGCCACTAAGTGAAGCAATGTAATTTATTTGACATTATACCAGACACGGATGCTCCAGACCCAGACTTGACCTTAAAACAATTTAAACCCCTGGATTTGCTGCATTAGCAGTATCAGAGCCCAGCGTGTCACTATTAGAGCTCAGAACAGAAAGCTGAGCAGAGGGGTCGAGCTGCTGAGCACTGTCAGTCTGTTTCACCTGAGAACTCACAGTTTTGAGGTGCTGGAAGAAATGACAAAGGCTGTAGGACAACTTTGCAAGTATTTCAGTATAAAGCAGCTCCCCTGTAGAAGCTTCTAACTACAAGAGCAAGGGAATATGGATTTTTTTTCTAAACTAATGGGCAGGCTCAGAGAAGCAGCCGCCCCCCCAGAGCAGAGGGGCTCAATGAACTGTGTACCACAACACAACCTGTGATGGGTGGAAAGTTAAACAAAAAAGCCCACCCCTTACACCACTGGTTTAACTCTGTCAACCCATGCAGCACCATCACCTGCAGCAGAGCCTGCCTGGAAACCAGCAAAACCCGCCGGGGACAGACACACCCCCAAAGATGGGCCGTAGACGTGAAACACAACATCACGCCCAGCTTCACTGGGCAGACACCTGCAAATCACTTTACCCCATCTAACAAATGGCAACAGAGTCATGCCAAAAAAGCAAAAAGTATGTACTGGTGGCAAACAAACCCACAGTCACCCTCTCTGCTGGGTTCTTCCTACCTGAGAAACCAGGGCAGTGTTATTACCCCATGGCTGTCACCTCCCATGTACGAACCAACTGTAGTTTATACAAACCTCATAGTTTAAAATGCACAAAGATGAGATGAAAAATGGAAAATCCGAGAACATTTTCCTCTGTGAGGTATCAACTTTGTTTCTTCACACACAGTCTTTTAAAGGAGACACAAGGTGTTGTACATGTGTTTCTTAGGTTCTTGCTCTCACCTGAAATAACACACACTTTGACTACACAGCTTGTATTCACACACCTTCCTTCTTCAAAAATGTTCCATGTGCATCATGTAATTGGTCATCCCTTTCTCTCTCCTTAGTGCCAGGGAGGCAGCGTACGCTGCTATCTCAGAACAACTTCAACTACCGGAAATAACATAAAAACTGCTTTCAGGGAAACATGCATTTATTGTTAAGCATTCCCAGTGAAAATCAACATCTTTTAAAATGTGTGTTTATTAAAAAATCATTTGTGTACAAAAGTGTTTGTGTAGTTTTTATTTTCAAGACAAAAAACACTGATGCTGCATTCTAGCCCACCCGCTCCTCCTGCACACGAAGTCTGATGCTCAGGAACCAACCTCTTGCAATATTGTTTTTATTGGTAAATATTTTAACTAGAAAAGTCAGAATTTGGGATGGAAAAGGTAAGTGAAAAGCAGGGTTCTTCAAACAGTTGACATCAGCATTCGTATGATGACAGCTTCCTTCAGACACCACAACAGAGCACCAGCAGTTGCCGCAAACTGTAAAATGGACAAGTACAGCATTTTCACAGTACATCTCCTTGTCTGTCGAGTCATGGATCTTGACTTACATTATTGATGAACGGCTCAGCACCATAAGCGATTGGCTATTCTGATGCCTACAAAGCAGGTAACAGCAGAGAAGGAACATCACAGCACAGCGCAAATGATTCGCAGGAGTTTGTCCAGGGAGAACAAATCTGAACTTGAAACCTACAGAGCACTGCAGCTGGATAACTGAGCAAGAAGCAAAATACGCGTTAAGGACAGCTGGTCCTGTGAGCCTGATGATGAATCAGCTGATGACACAAACACCACAAACGGGAAGAGCAAGATACACCATTTACTGATGGGTTTGGAAGAAATCAGAAAACTACCAAGAAGTGGTTGCCCCCGTGCCCAGCCATAGGAGAACGCTGCGCCTGGAAAACGAGGACGAGACCAGAGAAGACATCTACGTGATCTTCCCAGGAAAAGCTTTAGGCACCCAACGAGCATCTTGACTTTCATGCTTTAATTCTGTGACACAGACAGCATGACAAAATGCGCTTTCACTAGCTATTGTTAATTGCTCATCAAAACTGTACAAAACCAGCCAGCTGATCACAAATCAGCAGTCACGCTCGAGACACTTCTTGTCAACTCTATCAACAAAACATACCAGGAGAAAACACCTCATCCTCTCGTTGCATCTGCTCATCAGCAGACATTAACTAAAACTAAATTTTCACTACCGCATTTTCTAACCTCTCCCCCTTTGGGCAAGCCTCCAAGTCCCAGCTGGCTTTAGTTGGGCTTTGGGAAGGAAACACGGGACATGCACACACAGTTTGGTTTCCCTGTGCTGGAAACAGAACTCTTCACCCTCACAGCACATGGCCAGCGCTGGAAACAACCCTCGCTTGAGACTGTTCTGGTTCCCCCCAGCCCTTCTCCAGTTCAATAAGCAACCCATGTGCTCTGCAGTGCCTAGTCTGATCTGCAGCTGTTAAGCCTACATTTGCATAGTTTAAATGTTTCTGTTATCTGCACCACATCACGCAGATTTGGTGTTACAAGGTAAGTTGCTTTCTGATTATTTAATTCCTCCTTTCAGACAACAACAGGAAGATCCTATATTCCTTACGTCAGTGTTCCAACACTAACTTACTTGGGAAACAGTTACATACAATGATAATTTAAAAACACCAAGACACGCTCCTACACCATTAGTACCTAACTGCTCGGATAACTGCTACAGAACCAATTACAGCCAAGGTCCTTTGTACTCAGCAGCAAGCTTTTTTTTTAAAAAAAAAAGTTTTGAATATGCAAGATGAATAGCACAAAGTGCTGCATCTTCCCAGAAGGATATGTTCCTAAGTTTTTGTCTCCAAAATGTACCAGTTTGTCACCCTGAGAACACAGCTTGTTCGCAGCAGCAATGGGAGGAAGCTGTGAATTTGGCGAGTGGGGTGCGATGCAGTCAGGGCTTTTGGCACTCATGGGAAAATGGCAAAGCTGTAGTTTACTGTTCTTGAGGAACAGGACAAGAAAGGAGTTTCTTGTTCCCCACCGACAAAACAAGCAAGGGATAAACTACTTCGCTCAATGCATGTTAAGATGTTCAGCGGTGAAATCTGACTGATGCTCTGGCAATCAGTAAACTTCATTACCAATACCTTTCTTAGAAAAATGGAGCCATTTAGACTTCAAAAGTACTGTTTCAAGCTGTCGTCTTACACGATAGAGGAAGACAATGCAGCATTTACTGGTATGTAGAAAGCAACTGTACTCATGTTTTATGTTCTTGTTGTAAGTAAGTGGTAAATGTGCAGCCGGAGAGGACTGCACGGCACCTCCGGGTCTGGGAATGCACAGGGCCCTGAATATCACGATGTTCAGTCCTACAGCAAACAGAACTACCATTTTATATGTACAAACTCACAATGATAAACTGAACACTAACAGCAAAACTCCTAGGGCTCAGCCCCAGCTGCAGTTAAACTAACCTCGTACAACATTATCCCTATATTCAACTCTGATAATTACCAAGAATACAAAAACATTCCTTATAAAGGACTCACATGTCAAAATTCAGAGGGACTTCAGACCACAGGTGTCTCCTTAATGCTGGGTCAAGTTTCCTTCCCAGCTCAGTTCTTGAGAAGCTACCCTCCCACCAGCATCCCAGCTGGCATCAAGGTCTCTCTGCTACCAAGCAAGGGATGGAGGGCAAACCCCAGTATCCAACGTCTATACATCAGGGGGAAGGGGAAGACGAGTGTTTTGCAGTAGAGAAGAAAATGAGGTAACTTCATGAGAGAAATAAAAGTTAACAGGACATTGTTTCAGAGGTGACCATGCTCACCTGAGAACCTTTTCCTCTTTCCTCCCCCTCCCCTTTCCCTGGCTTCCTTTATCCTTTCAGGTACTGTTGGAAAAACCTGCTCTTTTTAGGAGACTAGTCTTATCAAAAGACACATTCAGAAGCCCATAACTGAGAAGTTTCATGTCCCCGACAATGATTTCCAAGTTCTTTCTTTTGATAAATAGCAGCGAAGAACAAGGGAAAGTAGTCAGCAATTTATAATTACCACCAGGGTAAAAAACCAAGGTGTTGATGTAACCAAAAAGTTCTCAGCCTGTATAACAGAAAAGACAGCAACTTGAGATTAACACAAGTGGCGTTTTGCCATGGTCTCCTACTGCCCCTGGTTTTCACCTAGCAAACCAGCTGAACAGTAGCAGCTTCTTGTTAAAAAAAAATAAATAAATATAAGGAAAGACAAAACAACTCATTTCCTTTGGCATCATTGCAAATGATTTACACTAACTCAAGAAAACCCAAGAACACTGATCACTGACTACACCTTAAAAAGAAGTATAAAAACTAAGCACTGTATTGCACTGATATGAGTTCAAAGTATTTACTGTCTGTGCCCTGAAATGTTTTAAGTGTGGACACATCAGCCAGAGCGGTACAGGGAACAGCCCAGAACTCGCCAGGTCTCTACAGCTCTATCTGCTGGTTCTGTTCCCCTACCACTGTGCTCCAAATATTCAACAGATACAATAATGTTTCCAGTTTCTTCTAGTATGATTTATAAACAGACTGTCTATGAAGTGTGAAAATATTTCACCTTGTACTCCATAGCTCCAGAAAAGTCCCAAGCAGACATATTTCTCCACCCCATCAATCCACTGTTCAAGAAAAAAAAAAGAGTGATGGAAAAGATGACTTTGTAGTACTCCATTATCCACAATCCCCACTCTCCACTCTCAGGATTTCTCTGAACTTCCTTGTCAGATATATTCTCACAAGTTAGCATCATATTCACAAAGACATTACAGCTCTCTTTAAATAGATGTACTAGTGTTTGAAGTTGCAAAACTAATAATTTTCAAGCTTTTGCACTCAGGATGAAATGTCATTTTAATACGAATAAAAAGACTGACTGTATGTACAAGCCAAGGTAAGATTTCAGTTCTCGTTTATCAGAAACATCAATCCAAAAGAAAGCTAAATTGAGAACACACTTCTACTTCTATGTGCATTTGAAGTATGTACAGTAAGAACACCAACACAGCCTCCAAGTGTCAACTAGAGAAAAACGCAAGCAAGGATGAATATTAAGGTACCTGGTAAGCAATCCTTACATTGAAGCCCAAAATAAAGCCAGAAAACTGCTGGGGGAAGAAAAAACAAAAAGCTGATTGCATCATATCAAGTACTCAAAGAAAAATTGTTTTTAATTCTCAGTATGCTAGAGAATCAGCTTTTCCTCCTTCAAATCCAGTGAAATCATATTATCCGGAATATACTAAAGAACATTTTACATCTATTTAAGACAAAAAAGGAAAGAAAACCATCTCCATCTTTTTGTGCTATATTGAGGCATACTCCTTATGAGATCGTGGAGAAAACATGATGGATGAAAATCATTACTGATAATTCAAAATATATTCTTTAAAGGGGAGCCTAGACTACTGTAAATGGCACACGTAATACCCACAGATGAAGAAACAATCTAGGGAGAATTTTTAGCTGTATGATGGCAGGGAGATGAGAATCAGGATTCCCAATTAATAAGCTAAAAAGGAACTGGTTCTGAGTAGGTCACCATTTGGAACTTTGGATAAGTCTTGAAAATCTTTCAGGAAAAAAGTTACAAGAACACTCGAGTATTTCAGTGGTGCTCTCTTCAGCGACCCTACCTAATATGTCTATTAAGTACAAGCATGCAAATATAGGTCAATCCACAGGCACATAGGATCCATGTTAAAAACAGTAAGATAGCTGTGATGAGTGGCACCAACAATTTTGATGATTAACACTCAAAAATGTTGCTTTCTGAATTACTAAATCAAAATCCTGAAGCAAGTTCCTGCTAGTCTTCGTCACACTGCTAAACACTAAAGTAGGCATGTTTTTCCCCCATTATCTTAGCTGAGCTCCAAGAATTTTTACAATATTTAGTAAGAAAAAAAATTAAAGTATTTCCCCTTTTTAAATTTACACAGACGTTTAATTAGCTTTATTTACAGAGCGGTTTTTCAGTCTCCAATAGTGCCTAGATAGCATCATCAGGCAAGGGTGCCAGTTTTAAAAGAGAATCTATATAGAATCCTAAAAATAACAGATGGTGATGCTCCTCCAGAAGGGGCAAGCTGGACTACTGAAGCAGCTCTCTCTACATGGCTCAGTTACTCAGGAGTAATTCTGTTGCAGTCTCTACATCCCATGATTTTGATGACAAGGCCACTATTACTGCATTCTGCAATGAGAAAACAAAAGCAATAATATTTTCAGCATGTGAGCCTGCAGCTCTGAGAAGCGGAATGAAAAGTTCTCAGGTTAATCAGAACACGTTAGTTTACCATTTGTTAAATCCTAACTAATTTATAGACAAATTGTTACAAAAGACAGGGATAGCTCATAAGATTTACTAGTAATGTAGTATTTTCACACTCCGATTCTTAAAAATAATTAGGAAAACAGAATGATTAGACCTACAAAAGGTCACGGAAGTAGCGATTCTACTTTAGTATAGCAGTGACTCCCTGTATTTATATACATATACTTGACCTGCCCCTACTGAAGAATATTTAAGTTACACATACTTACCCTATCAAAGCCCATAGCACAAAGGTTTTCTATTTTTTTGGTGTATTCTGGACTAGAAACTGGTGCTCCAGCATACACATGTGCCCAAAGCCGAGCTGTCTGTTTAAACATTTCTGGATTTTGTTTGTACTACACAAAAGAGAGGGGAGAGAAGGGGAAAGTCAACACAAGTCAGCAATCCAACCACAAAGCAAAATGACAGGCAGATTCCAGTCCATCATTCTACAATATCTTCAACCGTGTTTCACACTAATTGTATTGCTATTTTTGAAACAAAATTTGGAGGCAAGGATTACACAGAGCAAACCTATGCAAGCATTTGATTTAATGCACTTATGCCTTTAGGTTAATTACAGACTGTGGGTATTTTATGTGTACAATCAGGTACTGCTCTCAATTGCACTGATCAAAAGTAAAGCAGCTATATTTAGCACAGCTACTGAAAATTTATATTCAGTGTGGCAGAGCACAAATTATCCATATGTTAACATCTCCTGGAAGTACATACTGCAGACTAATCTATTTCTCTAATCACTCAGAAATACGCCTGGTTTTATATACTGCAAGTACGTCTGCAGTTTTTCAGTCAGGGCTGACAATTTACTACCAGGCTTCCCCCCCGAGAATAAAGATATTGATAGCATGTGTGACAAAAGAAGGGCTGAAAAATGGGTGAGCAAGTGCGAAAGCTAAGCTGCTGCAATTCTTTTCATGCAAACTGTTATTTACCAGAAAAAAATAAATCATGCAGATTATGTAAATATTATTTTGCACCAATCACTAACAAGTTTTCTAATAAACAATAGAATGGACCTTATCACAGAGTTTTCAGCCTGTGCCAAGAACTCAAAAGCCAAGGAAGTGGGTCATCTGTCATAAATTACACTCAGAAATGCAAGATGAGTTTCCTATTCTAGGAACTTTTGTATGCAATATAAGTTTAAAATCTTTGTATCTTTTTAAAAAAGACTCCCTTAATCATTATACTTTTAAAAAGTAGGCATTTCCATCTTTAGATATATAAAAATTATTAGCACTAAATAATAGGACAAGATATTGGGAAATATAATATTCAAATATTTAGATGCATTTTAAGGACAGAAATGTGGCTGAATATCATTCTAAGCATTTTATTCATGTAAGAAGACACTCATTAAACCTATAAAGCACTGTCAAAGTGAACACAATATTTTTTTACGGCTGCCCCTTTCATTTTACCAGTCCCCCAGCAACACACACGAACCACACTGCATTATGTGCTTTGTACACCTCCCACTAATTCTAATCCACATGAAGCCATTTGTATATTTACTATCTAATTATTAGTGGCATTAAAACAAACATGGGAGACTATCTATTACTGTATTTATAACCACAAGTTATTTTCAGCAGTCTGTAATAAATGTCTTTGGTTGCAAAGACTAGAAGAGAGCAAGGATTAAGTTAAGCACCAGTGGCATTCTGAAGTACTATATTCTTCTGCTCTTGAGACCTTCCCCCAATTTTTTTTTATTCGATATTTTTGAGAACACTGCCAAGCCTAGAAAGCAACTAGCTCAAGTGCAAAGGATTAGTCATAACTGCATTTTATTCAGAACTAGCTTTCAGTGTTCTATAAATAAAATTCCTTTACTTAGGTACCTATAAATAATGTAGCTTCTCACTGAATTGAGAAAAGCCTAAAGGCACCTTTTACTGATGTCTCTATATCAGGAATCTGAGGCAGTTAATGTTGCTGTACTCCAACAAAACCTAGCACCTAGCTGAAGCAGTTTCGACACCAGACAGCTGGTGTCTGAAAGGTGGGAAGTGTCTGAAAATCCCATCATTATTCAAACAGGAGTTCTCCCCAGGATTCAGCTCAAGAGCTTGTAGGACACTGCCATTTACCGGGACAGCTTCGTAGTCTAACACATAGGTTAGTAAATTAACATAATGAAAAATGAGGGTGGAGGATAACTAACTCCTTGGGAATTTTTGCTTTGGAAAACAAACAAGCTAAAACAAAAAAACTACAAAAAACCCCACCACCAAATAAACCACATGAAGGAACTGGGTGATTACCACCACATCTCTCAAAGATGTTATAATCGCTTTCTACTTACACACACATTCGTAACTCAAGGCCAAGCCCCAGTACAGTTTTCCTGCAGGTATCTGCAGGGAACAGGAGGAACTGAAACCTCCTGCATCAGCCGTGTCGCAGCACCGCAGGACACATCCCAACAGGCAGCAGCCTGGAACACTGCTCTGCACAATCTATGAGGTTTCATGGAGTTTTCTGACTGAGAAAAAAACTCTTTCCAGCTCAAGTGCTTCTACAAGACTGTTACAATTCCCACGCAAAATTCTACCAGAGTCGGAATGGGAAGCACTACTCCTGCTCTTTGTAAAAAAAAAAAACAAGGAAAAAGTCATTTTGTTTAACAAAGGGAGTGTGACAGCAAGGGCATGCATCTAGCAAGAAAAAACAGTGCGGGGACATGCCTGGTGGCCTTGTTGGCCTTTGCAGCAATTCTCCCTGTGCTGAGCAATTGAGGTTGACAGAACTGTTCGGGGACATTTGTTCAGAGCAGCCTCCCAGCACTGCAGAACCCACAGGCGCGTTCTGCACTTGCTGTTGAGCGCAGCAACCAGCGCTCCCTGCCCAGGGCCGCAGGGGCACCTCATCTCCACACTCTCTCCAAATCCTGGCAGGTTTGATGAACTGCTCATCTGTCCTCCTACAGAGACTGTTATGGGGAAGGAGTGCACACCCTGTCCTAGAGAGTCCTTACAGATGAGACTGATGTTGGAAGAACCCTCTACTCGCTCTGTTCCTTTGTTACTGAGCTACACCCTGATGGTCAGTGGGAAGCCCAGGCTGCCTCCCCCTCCCAGAGGGAAAAGGAAAACACCACCCACCTGCTTGAGCTTTTGTTGAAAATTGTCAGACTTTCCTATCTTTCATCAACCCTTTAAATAGAACCATGTCAGCCCTGGTACGGCATAAGGTCCAACTGACATTGTATTGTTACTACTTTTTAGGAGTTATCGCTACTGTCTGTAAAGCAACAAACACTGTTGATTACAGAAATCTACTGATACCAGTTTAAGCAGTGACTAAAACAGTTATCCCGAGTACTTGCAAAGGTAAAATACACAGGATGCTTCATTCAGATAAATTGCTCCCCAGGATCAAATGCAACAGTAATTCATGTAAAGTCACTATTCATAAAATTTTGACATTAAACAGATACAATGCTCAACAATGTTAATATTAATCTGGAAGAAGAGCTACAGCCCAAGCCAAATCCAATGAACACTATCAAGTTAAAACTAATTTTAAACTTATACAGCACTGCTTTTCTTCTACTAGAAGCCTTGGATTTTAAATGGTAAGTTATAGTGGGATTCATTTCACTATGCAGTTATCTCCTGACATTTCTGACAAGCTGAAAAAGGAACAAAACTAACAAAATAGACTTCCTCACACTGGAAAATAACTGCTGCTTACTCTGGAATCCAAAAAGTAAAGAGTACAACAAACTACAGTAACTCACACTTACTGCAAAGCAATTTTCCAATAAATTATTTAAAATCTCTATCTCCCCCAACGGCTGGGACCTAATCTGAATTAGCAAAGGTCACAGAAGTGTTACAAATTCACCATCAACTGAGTATCTTACCTGGTTTGCCACTACTGCGTCTTGTGGATCATCTGGTTCTGCAGCTGCCAACAATGCTTGCAGCGATAACAACACTGTTCTTAAAGTCATTGCTGCTGCCCTAAAATTAAACATTTGAAAATGACTTCACCAAATCACATACCTGTACTCACCTTTGCTGCTGTACTAGTATTGTGGAAGATATAAGAGTACATGTACCAATCCTAAGTCTAAGAATCATCATTTTAAACTGCTGCAGCTTATAGGTATTAGAACGCCACTCAATGTATTTATTTAAATAGAGTTTTAAACATGGACTTTCTTATCAACAATGCTTTCTTAAGCTTTTGGGAAATGCGGTCCTTGACCTACACACCTGACCATGCCCAATTAACATAATTCATTCCATCTGAAAAAAAGAAATTAAAGCCAATTTGAAGTTTGTGTCACCCTTTACTACCAGTAACAGCACCTTGCGTAAAGTGTAGGTAGGGAGCGGCCAGTCCATGTGTGCTCCCTCTGCTGGCACTCTTCATAGCCAAATAGCACGTGCAGAAATACTGACCTATATTTTAAACGCTTATAGCAGACAAGCAATTTTATAGAATACTTATCTTCTGCATTGCATCGGTCTTAATATGACATTTTTCAATAAAACTTAGCAACTTACATAGCATATTACTACTGTAATAATTAAATAGTTTGGTTGTTACAGAATGTGTACTTTTTTCAGAATTTCAGATTCTCTTCCAGTTACACTGAAGTATTTCAGGTTCCAAGCTGAATGCTTCTACCAAGCCGAAGAATGGTTCTTTACATTACAACAAAGTTGGGGATTAACTAATACGATTACATTTAATCAGATAAAAGCCACCTAGTTACTGAAACATATCCTCAGCTGGGTGATGAGAGCCCAGCTGACATAGTAAACCCCGGTGTACAAAGCATCTTGTTTTTCACACCTAGATCAGACATACAAAAACCTGAGTGGAAGAACATAGCATAGAAACATGTAAAGCCAAAATATTTTTATTTTACTTGTATAATTGCCTGTTCTTTGTGCCTCCAATGGTTTATACTGTATTGAAATTAATCTAATTCATGTACGCATTGATGACACAATTCAAAGCGTTATCTGCCAGTATTAGATGAATGTAATGCAAAATATTTATTCAGCATTCAGCCATCACAGAATGCTAAGTCTTTCGGGCCTTACTATGCTTGAATGGATTTAACAACTTCTATGAAATGAATTTCAGGAATTACCACATCCTACCACATGTTATAAACCCTAAAGTATTTTTTTTCCCAGTTATTTCATTACACTATTTAGTGTAAGTTTAAAGCCAGACTTAACATGAAATAATCTACCAATTGTAACTGATACAGTAGTTACTTTCACCAAGTAAAAGCTATTCTGCACTTTCCTTTACAGAAATCATCCGACACTAGAGACATCTGAAAATACTGCCATTATTTAAAACAGAGAAGATGGCATGAAAGGGGTCATGTCACTTGTGTCACCTTTACATGCAATTTACTTGCATTTACACTGTGCTTTCTTGGAGCGGCAAATACACCATGGGAAGCAGGGGCATTAGTAAGGACCGAAGGTGCCACGGACACCTGGAACACAAGTTCTGTGCCGGCTGCAGCCGCCTCTGGCTTTCCAGACTGCCAGGCCCTCCCAGCCCCTGTTCATCTGTTACGCTTGTAGGTTTTTATATACGTTTAGCTACGCATGTAAAAAGGTTTAACAATGTAGTTTACAACTTATTTTCAAGTCTCATGCCTGAAAATGGCTTTCACATCACATGCATAATAAAGCCAAGTCTTCACTGGACACAAACATTCAAAGAAATATCCTTAAATCATAAGAGAAAACCTGTTACAGCTTCAGCTGCTGTTTGTATTGAAAAAAGGAAATTGAAGTTTGTGATCAGTAGTGAAGAAAATCTGACATATTTCGTGTAACTATTACATACTCATGTAACATTTTCTGCCTTTAGGACACCAATTAGTTTTCCCAATTAAAGGAATTTAAAATGTCTTGTTATTTTTTATGTAGCTCAGTCTTAATTTTTCAGACACAAATTAAGATTCCTGGAAGAAACTGAAGGGACAGCTAAAAACAGATTATTGTTTCCCAAGTACCTTAAGCGGCTCTTCTTCCTTCCCATTACTTTCTTTTGGGAGAATAAAGTGAATGGAGATGACTGCCCAGAACTACATCTACGGAGACTAGTAAGAGCAAAAACAATTCTCATCATCAGCTCTGGAAGAAAACCTATGCTGATAGGGGCACAAAACTAAAAAAAACTAATGCACGCCCCCTCCACATGACATCCCCATAAGCTAGAGAAGAATGTGCTGCAAAAAAAGTTGTATTTTCCTTAAAACAGAATTCCAGTGGACAGATACATCCTCCACACTTTCCAGTGCTCCTCAAGGGTTTATTTTTCCAGAATAGAATCCTGAAAAAAAAATTTCAACTCTTCTTATATCTGAAGTTCATTTCTAGGTGTGGATTTATACGCAACATCTCATGGAGTTCAAGCAACTTCCTTTGGTAACTCAAGCTGGCTTCATGCTTGGGTTTTAGCTTTTTCCTCTCCTCCTTTGCAACGGTAAGGTTTTCTGTCACTCCTGACAGAATTCTGTCTGCTCTGTTCTTAATTGGAGCCTCATAAGTTTCTTGCAAAATCTATTTCAGTGCTCCACCGTGCTTGATATTCTGCACACTGAAATGGCTTTCCAGACTTTCACTGTGGGTCATATTTGTCTAGACCATCATTCTTGTCACTTGACTCGATTTTTCCTGTGGTTACCATCTTTCTTGGAATACAATGCTCCAAGTGGGTACACTGCCCCAATAGAAGCCTGACCAATCATAAATAAAAAGCAGGCAGCTTGTATAATGAGTTTTGCAGGTAAAACTTCTTCCATCCCAGCATCATATTCACTTTGCACATGACATTCTGTTGCCTTTGTTCCCTGACACTACTGGCTCCTGTTTTCTCCTCAAGTTTACAATAACCCTTGACTCCCACCCCCGTCTCAAAATGCTGCGTAGCCCCTGTGCAGGCTGGCAGGCCTGACACCTACAAGAGGGGAGGAAAGGCCAGTAACACCTACCAGTGAGCTGCAGGGAGCTCACGGCAGGGAAGCACCCTCCCTCTGAGATTTCAAACATAAAGCCTCCGCTCCAGACATCCTAACCAAACCCCAGGCTTTTGATTGGTATTGCATTTGTTAAACTGCACAGGAAACCTGAAGTGAATCAGAACAAAGAAAGCTGATATATATTTTACTCACGTTTTGTTGGGGTTTTGTTTGGTTTTGTTTGTTTTTTAGTATCTTGGGGCATTTCCATTAAAAAAAAAGAGCACCCCTAGTTTGTGTGAATATAGTGATAATATTAAAAAGCACAATAAGTCAGCTGTGCCCAGCATGCCTGAGGTAAGAAATCTCTTACCTTTCGATGAGCTGAAAGAGTCCTAAGAGGATTATGAAACACTGCCAGTTTTTCTTCTTCATTTTTAACAGCTAAGTAATTTTCCATTTAGGAAGTTTTTACTGATGTTCTGTACATTCCTCTCTGGAAATAATCTCTCCAGTTACTGAGAGGTAACCCAGCAGAACAACAGGAACAGCTGCAGCCAGCAGATTGCTGCTCCACTCTGTCAACCAAACATGGCTACTGGGAATAATATATATTTTTATATATTTTTTTTTAAATAATCTGCAGTATTTATTCCATTTGTGAAATAACTAAGCTTGTTAATCCAAGAGAAAAAACTCTGGGAACTTGTACCAAGGGATTGCGAAATCTGGAAGGAGGGAGGAAATGAATAAGGCCTTTGAGTAGGAGCTTGTTGTATAGTCACTATTTACAGGAGAAATACAAGACTGGGCACCCATTAGGGGAAGGAGCAATTAAAAAAGAGAATAATAGCTTTGACACAGTGCTGGGGGGGGTGAGACAGCCTGCTTGCTGAAGAGTTCTCTCAAACAATGTTAATATTCTCTGCATTTTTCTCAAAGCTTTAAAGAGGCTCAGTGCTCCTCAAACACTGTGAACAAAGCCCAGCAGTTTTAGATGCCCAAGATGACTACGAGCTGGCTGTTTCTCACATATCTATCAAAATTGTGTTCTCTCTTATAATGATTTCTGCGCCTCACCTGAAACTGAAACGTGAAACCTCCAGTACAGTCACTATGAAATATTTCTTATTATTCATTTTTATTTCAACTGTCAAAACCACAACAGGCAAGAGTATTTTGTAGCCATGCACACAGCCACAACACATTTGCTTGATAATCACTGCTCAAGGGATTTATGCAGAACAGCTTTCAAGTAATTTAGTTCTCAGGTTTCAATGAACAGTATTAGATACATTTTATATTTAAGAATAAGATTTTGAGACAGAATACTAGCCTTGAAGATAAATATAGGCTACAGTAAGTGAAACCACATAAAAAGTCGTATCAGATCAGCATAAGCAGTATTACTTCTACAAAATCATATAGTTATTTTAATTCTACCAGCAAACAGTAGCTGTTTTGCAAACAACTGGCATAACAAATCTAAACATACAAATCTAAACATAATAAAAATCCACAGCAGCAAAGAATTTCAGCATAAAGCATATACTGTGGAGAAAGAATTTCATTAAACTCATTAAAAAGATGATTTAAAGACATTACTCTGCAAACTGATAAAACCTCCTGCCAATACGGAGAACAGTATCTCAACTATGCTCATTGGAATAGAAAATCATTGGATGGGTGAGCAGAGGAAAGACTTTTTTTAAACTATACAAATACATTAAAAACTCTGTGTTTATATTCACCATATGTGAGTATTTTATCAGTTTATTAACCTACTAAGTCCCATAGGCCCAAATTCTGTCCTTCAGCTCCCACTAACCTCCCTGAAAAACAGAGACATGCACTGGAATTTGAGACTTACATTTAAGCACACCAACAAGAGCAGCATTATTCAGTGAAGAGCATGACAAGTCAATGAAGTGGCACTTCAGAAACAAAGCTTGTTACTAAAAGATTTTACAAGAGAGAGACTGTGGAACTAAATATATTTTCTAGAACACATCCATTAGAATATTTCAGCATTGCATTTGTCCCATTTACCTTTTAATACCTGGCAAAATCTATTAAATATTAAATTATCAAGGTTGGGGGGGTATTGCTTGGGGGTTTTTTGTTGTCGTTTTGTTTATTTGCTTTCTAATGAAGCTACCATTTTATTCAAAGCATTTTTCAACCTACACATGCAGAAAACTTAAACACGGTGATGTAGGTATTTCTCAGTTTAAACAGCTACAACAGCATATACTGGAGAATGATAAACAACTTATTTAAATAATATTAACCATTCATATGGCTTAGGAAGTTTTAGGAAGCTACTCAGAAAAAAAGTCTCATCTATCACAATATTGAAATCCTTCAAACAAGAAAGGATGGAAAGAGCCACAACAGCTTCCTCTTCTCCAAAGGACCAGAGGCTTTGACAAGCACTTCGACAATGCTCAAGCAACTTTCTTGTATCATGATTAAAAAACAAAACTTACACAGAGCACCACTAGAAAATGAAAGGATCAATACATTAAGAAAAGTTTGAAGAGGGATTATAGTACATAGGAAGCCTCCCCCCCAACACTAAGTTCTGTGAAATTCTTTCCTTAGTGTTTCCAAATGAAGACACTGTTTCAAAGGAAGAGATTAACAGTATGTAAGGACACTGGTGTATTTGACTTTGCACATTTATACCTGTATGGAATCTTACCATTGGTCTTTCAGGATATCCAAACAAATGGCCCCAGTGACTGAGCTAATGTTAGGATGCCATATTTTGGTGATAAACCGCACCTAGAAGACAATTTTTGAAAGCAAAAATGATTATTAAATGCAGTATAGTAAGTACGCATTTTAAACGCACCATTTCTAATAATATTATAAAGAAATAATAATTCAGGAAATATCAAGCTGAAAAACAGAACTAAGACATGTGACACCACTTATTTCAGGAGGTTTCAAGTTTGCAAGGCCCTTTGTTAGACAGAGACTTGCTTTACTCAAAACCCCACTACTGCCCATCTGAGGACAAACTCATCCCAAACTGCTTTCCCCTGCACTGTCCTGCGTGTACATCCCTGCATGACACAAAGCTGCTCAGAAATATCCTCCAGCAGTACCACTCTTTCAATGTAACTAAGTGGCCAAACATAGACTTAAAACATCCAAGACTTTAAATGCTAGAAAGTTCACTTTTAATAAAGTGAAACAAGTCCCTGAACTCTTACCATAGGTATTAAATCTCACTGTTCAGCTAAATTGTTGGTAGCCACAGAAGTATTATAAAAATTTCCTTGGTGGATGCTACTACTTCTACAACCATCCAGTCTTGTTACCCATATGCACAAGGCTCTTGAACAAACCAAAACCTAACTAGATTACAAGTACTTTGCTGTTGAAAGGATCTAGACCTACTACACTAAAATAAAGTGTATTCATGCTCACAAAGCATGAAAAAAAGTCAGGTTTTGGGCTTTTTTGTTTTGTTTGGTTTTTGTTGTTTTTGGTTTTTCTTTTTTTCTACAGACACTGAGAAAGTTAAAAGCAGTATTTTCTTTTAAAACCCCAACCTGTCCTTTGAAAGGAATATATACACGCCTTTAGAAATTTCTCCTTCATTTTCTTCAAACCTCCTATTTCAGGTTGCATTTTAACTGCCTTCTAGTGACTTTTGACCTGTGTGTTTCTTGTCTCCTCCTCACCCCAAACTCCTGAGAAATATTTTACGTATAGCGCAGGTCTTTCAACTTTTGCCCCAACCAGCAAGCAAATCAGTGCAGAGAACACGCTACTTGTCAGGCACTACAGCAAAAGACTGTACATACAGGGCTATAATAAAATCAGTGCCATCACGGTGTATAAATAGGCAAGGCCACAACAGTTCTGCTTTCTGGGACAGAAAATAAGAGACCATGTCAGCTGAGCCACTTATTAACTAGCTCAACTCTCCAAATCACTTTGAAAACGTAAAAGGCCTGTAAATACTAGGTAATTTCTCACAGTGAATGACAGCTAACAATGGCTGTCAAAGCACATACTGAACAAGCTAAAGAAATCTTTCAGACAAAAGGTCGGGCTAGACACAAGCAAAAAGGCCTCCAATTCAAGACTGTAGGCTCCAGAACAAGCAGTGCTACGCTACAGTGCACTGAGCTTCTAACAGCTGTCTGGAAGCTTCAGAAATGGAAACCACCAAGACCTAAAGCAGCAATTAAACCATGATCCACAGACCCATCTTTCAGAGTCTACACACTGTTTCAGCCCTCCTTGTTTTAGCTCCAGCCAGCACACATGCAGATTAAATAACTGAAACCAATAGATGTTTCTTTAAGACTTTCAGTGTGTTTCACTCCAGTGTCAAGGAAGACATTCAAAGGACAAGTGCCAAGGAGCTAAGAGCCACTGGCACCTCTCTCTTCTCTTCCCCAGTTCCTTCCCAGTATTACCTACCAGGGTGAAAATAAACAGGATCTAGGACACGTTCTTAATTCAAAGACAACTTTCTGACAAACAGAAAACCAACCAAGGAGCTGAGTCAGACATTTCAGGAGTCTGCTGATTCATCAGAAAACACGGAAGAAGGGACTAAATTAGGGCACAGGAATATACAGTTGCAGTTGCACATGGCTGGGGAGAACACTGCTCATATTGATATATTTAGAAGAGAAGTGGACTCACAAATTTAAAGTGCTAGAAAGACACAGTAAAGTTGAAAGGGCAATAAGATGCAAAAATGTAGGACTGACTTTACCACGGCCATTTCTCTTGTCTCTCATCTGTGTGTAGGCTTCATACATTCCTTCAGAGTTGCAGTAAGACCATTGTATTTCTCTATTGGCTCTTCCAACTCACACAACTGTACACCTCACTGTATAATTACTACTAGAAACTGGGTAGGTTAGACACGAGTCAACTAAATACAATTTATGGAGCCCAAGAAATTAAAAGAATTAATCATATCTATTACAGCATTTCTTCATTAATAGTGAGGGGAGGGAAGGCAGCCATAATCTCTACATCAAGTAAAACTGCCTGAAAACTCTATTTATCTTGCCAATAATAAACTACCTGAGGGAAAATAATAAGGCACAAGCTTCTACCCAGAATCTACCAGTTTGTACTTTAAGGAATAATTAGAGTGTACTCCTGATTGGATACAGCTATGCATCCTGCATCATTTCTACCTAAAAATGACAGTGGTAATGCCTCTCCAGAGGAGAATTAAAAAAAACCAACAACAACAACAAAAAACAAACAAACAAACAAAAAACCCAAAACAAAACAAAACAAAAAAACAAAACAAAACAAACAAACCACCACACAACAAACATGAAAGACAGGTACTACAAAGTGACTACACACAGGCAAATGAAAAAGAATAGTTAAAACCAACTTGTGAGCCCATTTTTTTTTTTAACCAAAAAAGTGTCTACAGTACCTTAGGAGGATTAAATGGATATGTTTCTGGAATTTTTATCTCTAGTTGATATCTTCCACCTGCAAAAGACAAGAAATAATTACAAGTTAAAAGAAAAGAACATTACCCCAGCTTAGTCTTTCAGAACAATAAAGCTTAGGTTTCTAAATAGACAGGTTTTTAAGTCATTCAAATTTACTCAGAAGCATTAGCTAGAAGACAACTCTAAATTTCATATACTTTATAAATAAATGCATGTAGAGTCAATCTAACAGTGTCATATTTGATTATACTTAAGAAATACAGATTCTGATTTGTAAGTTTAATGTGTACATTCTTCTATAGTTTCTCATCTCCAACCTTGTAATTTCCATGCTCTATTTTAGTAAAATATATCAAAATGTGAAGTAAATATCCCCCCCGCAACAGATGAAACACAGGCCACAGGAATATTCAAGCTGAACATGGCATATTACATTATTTTGACTTTTTTCTGATACCTCATGCCAATAATTTTTTCAAATTACACAACTGAAATTAACTGTATTTCATTTTAAACTTTCTGGAATTGAAGAATGCTCAACTAAATCACTTAAGAAAAGCTCCCACACTTTGAAATGAAAAAAACAAAAGGAGGCTCCAGTGATACTTTCACTATGTTCTACTTTACTGTCTGAAGTAGTTACTTCTAATCCAATTCTGCAAACACTTGGACACACTAGTACTATTAATATAGTCTGCAGAATTACAGCATGCAAATAAAGGACAGTATGAGCTTGGCAGACAGAATTACCTTCTACTGCCCTTTTCTAAACATTCTTCATTTGTCTCTCCGTTTCAGTATCATTACCTACATCTATTTCAATTAATAGTTCTGTTAACTTTCAGGTTTGCTATCAATACTTCTGTCTTCTGGAGCAATCTCAAACTGTCTCTGCCTGCTCACTGAAGATCATTTGGCAGGTAGCAGTTTAATGACAAGAAGAACAAAGTCTAACAAGACATACACACCAATTTAGACGTTTTATTTTACAGAGACAGATAGTATTTCTCCTCACTTGCTACTCCTGTTCTTTCAGAAGGAACCGTTTCCCTCCCTCAATATACTTTGTTACAGCTTATAAATTTCCTTGAACTAAAGCTGAAGTATCTGCAACCTATTTCTCCCTTGGGATTTCAGGAGCAATTGACTCTGCTGCACATCACTCCATACAAAACCAGCTCTCAAGTAGTCTCAATACAGGCAGAAACATCCACATGCAGGAAAAGAACCTAAAATGAATACTCGGAACATTTTGGTCTCTGGCAGCTCTTTATCTGTGCCAAAACACACCTTAGCAGCTACTAACACCTCTCACTTTCAAAATATGAATCAGTCTAATACACTACACCTCAAACTGGTTAATAGCAGTTTTGTATTTGCCACGACTTTATACAGCTGTTTGTTCTCACTGCAGTAACTTGAGAAGATTTAACAGAAAATACAGTAGAAGAAAGGCAAATTAATCCAAAATTAAAATAGCTGATGCTTAAGCTCATCACCTCTCTGCTTACAGGACAGCACAGCCGCAATATTTTTGGAGATAGGTACATCAACAACAGATCTTAACTAACTTTGCTTTTCCTTTTGTCTGAATTGAAGCATAATTCAGCAGCATTTTTCTTCTAAGAAACAGAACAATTACACTGCTCCTGGATTGCAGAAATTCATCAGTCCCTGTACGATTTTGCTGTCACACCATTTTGTAAGGTAATATAAAACCTGTCCTAAGTTTTACCATTTCTTCTGCTTACCACTAAAACTTGCCTTTAAAAGACGGACGATTGCAGCTATTCAGCCACCGTTTTTTCTACCTGGAATGTACAAGTTCAAAATATTTTAAAACTGCAGGGCCTAAGAAGTTGGTAATATTATTTATAGGGTATTGTTGTTGTGTACTGAACTTTGCAGTTAAAAATGCAGGCTTGAAGACTTAAACTGGACAAATCTGTATAATAATTTCCTTAATGACATTTAAAATGCAAGTGACTAATGTACCAACTTCTGCATACCAGTATTTCTGTGGAATTTTTTTAAAAGGAATAGGCATATGTATGGCTTTTCAACAGCTATTTAATATTTGATATTGAATTAAACAGTAATGGGAGAATATTCCTTCTATACTCCTACTGGAGCATATGTCTCACAAGTTCTAGCTCTTTTCCTTGAAGAAAAACCCTATTATAAATTTTGCAGTTACTGTGGCTCACTTGTGAATTTGGCTTGAAATTAATACTACAGTTACACAGGGTCTAAAAAAACAAAACAAAAAAAATCCATAATCTATTGAAAAGCTCTTGAAGCAAGTAGAATCCAGCAGCCATTAACCTAGACTTTCAAAGGTCCTCTCTCCAAACATACATGTTCTCCTTTGGGATGGCAAATGTTTTTCAGTTGAAGCTGTGTTTTGCAATATTCTTTTAATTTGATCAAAATGCATTGACACAACTGACAGAAAAAGCTGTAAAATTTGTCCGCAATAGATGGCACTTTTCCTCTCAATCACACTTAAACCAATGTCCTAACATCTCCTATGAAAGAATTCTGCAGCAGCAGTTTGTTTTCAGATGCCTCAAAACTGCAGTCAACAGTAAATATTGCTGTTCTTTCACTTTACCATGGTCCTAGAATTCCCTCCTGTACCAGGGAACTGTCTGACCTGAACTACTGCACTAATTAACTCTTCTTCATAAAGCACTTCTTGCTGTGTCACTGTTCAGACTACAGATGACAGATCAGTCTGTAATTATGCAGTATGCGTTACTGCATTAGTCATAAAATCTAAACTACACTCACTGGCAAACCCT
The DNA here is from genome assembly GCF_037038585.1 of Patagioenas fasciata. NCBI lineage: Eukaryota > Metazoa > Chordata > Aves > Columbiformes > Columbidae > Patagioenas > Patagioenas fasciata. The sequence continues at coordinate 46,437 of NW_027288686.1, read as the reverse complement.
TCATAATTACATAAGGGAATAAATGCATAAAACTATGTTACAGAAATATTAACATTCCAAAGTAAATTACTCAAGTGTCAGGAAACACCAGAAATTGGGTTCCCAGTAAATTTCATTTTGCTCCTCGATGCATGTGTCTTCTAGATTAAAGTAAGCTTACTATCACGTTACTTTTCCATTAAATCCTTGCCATAATCAAAATACATAATAGTTTTAGCCCCCAAAATGGGGTATTTACTATATCTTCATCATTAAATGTACTCATATGTAAGCAAGCAAGCATACATTTCACAACAACAAATTCTGCACTAAACACATATTGCTGAATTTCATTAGCTGGATAAGCTGAATCTGTGAATACACAGTGCTCAGCTTCTGGAATTTTGGTGTAGCTGAATTATCCAGCATCACACAGAACCCAGTTCTGCAGACAAGCATTCAAATCTTTTTTTACCCTCTTTATGAATCGCTATACAGTTTTTAACTTTTGTGACACATGAATACAACTTTCATTTCAAATAACTCTGAATACATTCTCCAAAAAAAGGCCAATTTTATAAGCCATGGTAAGGCTGGTCTGAAGGGAGGGGAGGGGGGAGGCAAGCTGTGACAGACCAGCTCACCAGAGGAAGATGAATTCTGCTTGAATGGAAAAACAAACACTAAAACCTTCCAAAACAACACCCTCCCCCCCACCATTCTGATGCTTCCTAGTATCCAATTAGTTAATTTTGCAGTATCTTCACATCTGTATACTTTACAAAACCAGCTATATTTGCAGAGGAACTATTACACTAAATAGTAATCCACTTTCAAAGAGGTCACCAGAATAACTATGTATTTCAGGTCTGCAGCACAGTTCTCCTTTTAAACTGAAGGCCCACGTTACGACCAGAAGAAATTAGCTTCTTTCCAGACATTACCTTCTGACAAGTAAACTCTAGTGGCTGAAGAGATGAGGATAGAGAGACATGGGTGAAGGGAGGAAGGAGAAAGCCACCATTATTTGTCAGCAGAGGAACTCTGGGACTCAAGTTCTAGAGGGGAGCATCCCTACCATCACAGATGATCTTACTGTGCTACTCTCTCCCTTCCAGGCTTATTTCCTTTCTCCTCAGCTTCTGACACCTTCTACCTTTACCCAACATTCTCAAATGTCAACCCCTGGCACGCTGTTTCCTCACCCTTATCCGCCCTGGGGCCTGGGGGGTGGTGGGCACTGGGGAGACTCCCTGATCTCCAGGCCAGTGCTGCTGCTGCAGCAGCTCCCAGCCTGGAGCAGAAACCACAAGTGATGTCCTCCCCAGCGAAGGCACAACCACCAGATTTTCATCAGTAGCCACCAACACGTTCAAGTGCACGTACACCTATAAGCTACAAAACTATTTTCTGATATTTTCCCCACTTGATGAGAACATGTTTTTCAAAATAATGACAAACAGCATGTGTCTGGTCTCTGGACAATAATCAAGTCCCAGTCTTAGTTCCAAAGCATGGAGCAACTAGAGCAAGGGAAAACTGAGAAAATTGTTTTCATTTTCAACAAAATTATTTATTTGCCTGTATCTTTCCTTGAGACATTTTTGTTTACTGGAAGTTCAAATTCAAATCAAAGTAGATACCTGGCATGGAAAATTTGAATAGAACACTATTTAAAAGTAACCAAATATTAAATAAATAATCCTCATTTACGATCAAGTAACTTCAATAGAAGGTGTATCTGCCAGCTCCATATATAATACATACAAACAGAAAGTTTACAAGTACCAGCACTATTGAGTAATTTGGTATCTCTGATGAAGTATGCTATGTTAGCTTCTGTTAAACCTCCTCTATGTAATAAGTTATCTTGCTTTTTACAGACTGAAGAGATGCACAATTACTGATACCAGCTTTCATAAACAAGTTCTACTATAGAGTCCTCCACCCCAGTATAAATTAAATATTGGGACCCATGGATGCTTGAGATTCATCCCAAATTTAATCTGCAATGACATTTCTCCTTGAGATGGAAAAATGCAACAGGTTTTTGAATGACCACCATATTACATCACAGAAATACATGTATTGTTACATTAGATTCTGGAGCTCAGCTTCTTGATGCTCCATGGCTAAGGAGCTTAAACTGTCAAGATGGTAAACAACCAAAAGTCAGCAGCATACCAACTACACTGCACACCTTATACCTGTCAATTAACCTTTGATATGCCATAGTCTGACCTACTGTAGAACAGATCTGTCTTCAGGCAACACAGAAATTGAAGTATTTTTTCAAGCTTAAAATTTGATATTTTTTTTAAAAAAGACTATTTTAAGACACGTAGCTCTACATTTTTATGTTATAAATTAATTTTACAAACAAAGCATCTCAAGACACAATTCGAAGTGTACAATGATTGCATACACAAAAACATTACTTGCCTTCATATGGTGTGTCCGGAGGTCCTGCTATTTCTCCTCTTAATTCTGTAAAATTCTCATCTACAAGATCTACTTTAATTTGATTTTTGCTCGTCTTAAAAATAAACAGAGAAACAAAGAGTCATGAGTAAACAGTTGACATACAAATTTACCCAAAAATATGGTATTTTAAATTTTCAGAATAGTTTTTTAAAAAATATATAAATAAAAAATTTTAAATATAGTAACCTAACGTGAATAGCTATCTTCCAGCTGGAATTTTACTTCATTAAAAATAGACTTTTTGCGAAGCATTAGTAATTTAAATAATATTATATTATCACTAAAATAAGCAAAGCAACCCAACAATATAATATCTAAAGCTATATTTTAAAAGTTGATTACATTTTAAAAAGACCATGATCTTTCAAATCAGGTATTAGTTCTGCATATGTTAAACTATAAAACCAAACTGACTGAGTTACACATTTTTTTTCTTGTTTAGAACAGTTTAATTAATAGTAGACATGATTGTCACTTTCACTGGAATACAGAAAGACTTCCCCAAATGGATCACTCACTATTTTTAACAACACAATGATCTAAACAGAATACTGTAGTCTCGTTTAAGATCATGTTTCTCTTAAATATTTAGGCGTAAGGTACAATTTATTTATAACTCGAATTTAATTGTCACCTCCTCAACATTTTCACACCCCATATCAACTTGCCTACAAAACACTGTATTTCGATACTAAAAAACCCATATGTTATCCAGAAACAGATTCTCAGGAGTGTTTAGCCAGAGCTACTTGTTCCATTGAATTTGCTTTCCAAGTTCCAAGAGCAATATTAGTGAAATTCATTCAAATCCTCCAGTCAGTAACTTTTTTTTGGGAAACAAAGCAGAATCTCCTTTTAGGAAGACATACCATGAAGTTACTACACGTTTGTTCATTCTGCTACTTCTGTATACCACACTCACTGACTGCACCACAGATTTCTTGAATCCTACGTTTCAGTTGTGGGGTTTTTTTTGTTTTTCAAAAACTCATAATTTTCTCAGGTATTTTTAAATTGTTACAACTAGTTCTACACCAAAAATCCCCATGTAGCTGTGCTGCTCTCTCAGAGTAAACCCAGTTGCTGACAGCTATGAGAGAAGGTTTAAGTCAGATAAAGGTGATGGTTTCCATCAACTGGTTCTTGGATCTACCAATGATGTGAACAGTTAAGTTCTTCCCTGAAGAACAGCTGTGAGATTATCTCTATTTCCTTCCTGTAAATGCTCTGTAGATTCAGTTCCCCCCACTGAAGAGGGTGCTCTTCTGACCAGAGATGCTCACAGGTAGGAGGAAAAAACAGTTTAAGTAAAAGTTTCACCATGTGAAATACCCTAATCAAAAGTTTCACTAAATTAATCCTACGGTGACCCAGGAGCTTTTTACATCAATAGTTACATGCATTTGCCTTTAAAATTTGGGTAAAAGCCCTTCAACCCACACAAATGAGGCAGCACCTGTAACTGCATACAAGAAGCCAAATAGCACACTGAAAAACAAAGATTCAACCACACTACAAATTAAGAATGCACTGTGCACCTCCAAAAATCAAAAGCCAGTATTCAGTAATGGTTATGTTTTACGATTTTCTAACTATAAAGTACCTTTTGTTTTAAGCCCAGCACCAGATCTTGTGTTGTCTTTCATGACCCTAGCTAAGGTATCAGAGAAAGGAAGTTATTAATAGAACTGATGAAATTATGTTTTCAAAGGTATTTTAAATTTATTTTCTTTCCTACTACTTTTCATATAATTTGCCTGATTAGAGAGCAAATGGAACAGTTTTCTTTCAAAGCTTTGTTTCCATAATACTGAGCAGCAGCAGATCAGACTGTTCCAGCAAGACAGCCCTCCCCAATAGGCAGGCACCGTAAGAAACCCCCTCTCTGAACCCAAATCAATCACAGGCAACACTTTCCTCTTATAAACTTTCCAACCCTCCTTTTAAGTTTTCTGCTCTCACTATTCCAACTGGTAGCTCATTCCACAACATCACAATTGTTAAAAGCTTTCTAAACTACAATTTAGGTAAATGTATAATCTATTTATGCCCACCTGTGACAGCATGGTTTCCCAGCTTCAACAACTTTCTTTGCATCTCTAGTATTCATTCTCCTCAAATATATGTGGTATTTATACCAATTTCCCTTTTCAGCTTTAATTTTGCTATAAACAAGTTACGATTTTCATCTCCCCGTATTGATTTTTTAAGAATTTCTCAGCTCTACACCCCATGACCACCTAACTACCCTATACATGAATGAATTTAGATAGAGTCACAGAAGCAGTACCAGGAACACCGTTGCACTCACTGAAAATACACCACAACCAGCATAACCCAAGATCAAACTTGCCTTCTTCTGCAGCAGCATGACACAAGGCTCAGATGAAGGGATGGAGTCCCAGCAAGGCTTCCCAGGGCAGTTTTTTCCCCTTCAGTGGCTGCAGCGTGCTTCCTCAGGGGTTCTGCCCATGTGCATTGCCTCTGAGCTCACAAAGCAGCACATTGGTTTAAATAACCACTACAGTTAAGGAGTCACTAAAACTACCTGCTCAGGTAGTCATTCTCAGGTCTATTCAGGTTCTCCTGCTCTCCCTCTGTCAACTAGTAAGCTCCTCTCAACTTCACCTGGTAAGCTTCCAGGTAACAACAGGAGTTGTTCCTCACAAGTAAACCTGTAACCTTCCACCTTGAGGACTGAAGCCCAGCAAGAAGGATGAATTTCAATTATACGATCTATGGTTAACCCATGCTGCAACTTGCTTGATTTTCTACTCAGCATTTCACTTTTCATCAGTGCCCAACACGGTGTTGTGCGTGCAGCCTGCATACTCGCCTTCATATTACACTGCAATTAGTACCACACTAACCACTTTTCCACAACAAACCCTTCCGAACTTGATACATTTGTTAAAAAACAAGCACCCTACTGCTAAGCCCAGTTTCTTCCAAGAGTCAATGGATCCTGGTCCCCCACATGAGGTGACTGCTTTCATGACTACAGCTATAGTTGTCTCCGCACCCCCATCTTCTTTGGACAGAACCTTAAGGAAAAATGGCAGGCTATTTTACACTGGTTCAGTGTAAGGATTAATCTAATTTTGAGTTCAGGCTTAAATTCTACATGTTCCCGATATCAGAAATTCATTTTTTATTTACACAGCTGAAGAACTTTTTTCATGGTATTCTGATAGACCTTTCGAGGTGCATGTCAGCTTGACCTTGCCAACTCTTGCTTTTTGCTTCATCCTGTGAGTAAACTAGTATTTAACTGTGCTGAAGTGATTATTCATCCAATTAAATCTGGAGTGTTTTCCTATAATATTTCCCCTTAATAAGGATCACACAGAATAAAATTACTTAATTTTAGCGGCTCTAACAGAATAAATCCCTGGCCTCCATTGTAACAATCCATCTCTAAAATGTTACCAACAGCAGAGTTCTCCAAAAATGTACCTCTGACACTAATCATCTTAGCACAGAGTTTATGAATCAAATTCTGATCTAGCAACACAAGTTGATTTTCCAGAAGCAATTATTCTATAAAGACCTCATCATGCTTCCATATCAAGTCTGAAGTAGCATCGTCTCCTGTTGACTCAATAACAATTTGGTGACTGAATCACTGGAGTAGCAATTCCTGAAATATCTGAGCCACGCCATCACTAGCAGCATTTATTTCCATAACCTCAACGAAGGTAAATTCTGTAAAAATACAATTGCCACCAGCATTTCTCACCAATGTGAAACACTCAATTGACACCAAAGTTCCTGTGTAGGAATCTACAGGCCAAACACTACACCAGCAGAACTTCCATCATCACATCTGAAAATTATTTTGACCAATACTGACAAAAACATAAGAGAAAGGAGTGGTTACATTAACACCCCTGATATGATGCAAGGCATCATGTCATTCCCTCATCTGTATTTCTTCATATTCTAGTCAGATTATGCATAGCCTTTTCTTCTTTTTAAATGCATTGACTGTTTCACACTGGGGCTCTAGTCAACACATTTGTCATCTTTTAGACCATCCCAACTGCCAAGGCTCCTCATGCATTGCTATAGTCATGCTTACACAATTTTATTCTGCCCTGTAGAGATTAAACCCAAGCATGCATGAGGCAGAAAAGCTGGGGAAGATTCATACAAGGCACTTTCATCCATTACAAAAGCCTTATCTCTAAAAAGAAACACAAAGGAAGCAATCCTTCATGAAGAGTCATTCTGTGAGCATCTCCTGAACACTTAACCACATTTATCACAGTAGCTACTGATAGATAGTATTTTGACTTGTCTTTGCCTGCCTCCTCTTCAAAAAAAAATTCCAGAATTACACTGTATAGTTTTATATCTGAGTATCTTCCTTGTATAGAAAGACACACTCCAGCAGAAACTTTGAAGAGTAAGTTCTGCCACTGTGAAGACTATCACACACATCATCTCCACTTCTACTAAAATACTTTTAGAGAGCAGCCCTGGACCTTGCAATATTACTCTGAGCTGACAACAAGTTCTTCTTTGCATTCACCATGGTATCCAGGCCCTAACAAGGAGTCCCTCATCAGAGTGCCCTGCCTTCCTCCTGCAGTTAATCCACCCTTTCTCCTGAGCCTTCCATGGCATCTCCTCCTCTCCAATCTGCCTTTTAAAAACTCTTATTTATGTTATTCATGGCTTGTTACCCTCTTCACTAGTCCAGTACCCTCCACTTCTAAAAATTAAAGTTTAACTTCAGAGAAGATAAAAAGCAAAAATAGAGCCAAGACAAAACATATCAACATCATAGGAGAATGTTAAGATGATAAGAATTGCACTGCTCTTCTAAACATTTGTTTCCCATATACAAAATAGTATTTACTACATTTAGTAAAAAATTAAATTATATATTCCAAGTCCAATCTTGAGGTAAGTCTGCTTCCTGAAGACTGAAGATAAATGACTTTTTTTTTTAGTAGGAATTACAAATGCATTTGAAGTTTCTAGGCTTTACGAAAACCCTCTAAATTCTACTGTTATTTTGATAAGTAGGTTATCAGAAAAAAGTTAACCTCAAGTACTCAGTATAAAAATGCCTATTATCAGAGTTGGCAATGTATGGATAGACACTGGCAGGTTTAACCAAAAATGCAGCAGTAGGATGTTTTCTTTTTTTTTTTTTTTTTTTTTTTTTTTTTTTTTTTTTTTTAATTAATTACATGGCCAGGAGTTTTTGACATCTATATTGAAACCGCAAATAGAAGGGAAAAAAAATGCCCGCTCCCTCTCAGCCCCAGCTCCACACACTCCTAAGTCAGTCATGGCTACAATACACATCATAAACTTAATACTGGATGATGACGGTATACAAAGAAATTTTGAGTGAAGTTATTCTAGAACCAACCAGCTCCACTTACTCCCCCCACGATATTATCTTAACATTAGACCTTTGATTCCTGCATAAGAAAATTGGTCTAAAATAATGTAAAAAGCCACATTCCTGATTCAAGGCCAGGCTGGACAGGGTTCTGAGCAACACGATCCAGTTGCACATGTCCCTGCTCATTGCAGGGGGATTTGGACTAGATGACCCTTGAAGGTCCCTTCCAACCCAAAGTATTCTATGATTCCATTAAATTCTCCACTATGCATCCATTACCATACATACTATGTTTTGAACTGTTGTGGCCAAAACAACAAAGGAAAATAAATAATGTTTATTATCAATATTAATAGCTTCAATTCACAGAACCACAGAATGTTAAGGATTGGAAGGGACCTTGAAAGATCATCTAGTCCCATCCCCCCACCAGAGCAGGAACACCTAGATGAGGCTACACAAGAATGTGTTCAGGCGGGTTTTGAATGTCTCCAGAGAATGAGACTCTACAGCCCCCCGGGCAGCCTATTCCAGTGCTCTGTTACGCTCACTGAGAAGAAGTTTCTTCTTTCTTAAAAAGAATATAATAACATAAAAATGAATTATTACTTGTATGTTCTAAGTGTATCTGTCTCACCTTACATATTCAGATATCACGTGCAAAGTTCGTACCAAACGTATCTGGGTATTAATGCTGAGATGGTAAATAAGGATTCATAAAACCAAAAGACCATCACACACCTGCCCTTCTCCAAGCAAACAAACAAAAAGCCTCCTACTTTAAACAGGATTAGGTTTGGAATTTAAAACTCAATGGTTACTTCTGAATAATTCTAGGCATAAAAACGAAAACCCTGCTATTCCATACAGCAACTCACTATTTGCATTTGTGATTTTATAGGTCCTGTAATGTGATTTTTCTCCATCTTTAGAGGAATATACTTCACATGAGCCAAAGTACTATCTTCCATTTCTTTACATTGTTTTTACATAAAGTGACTCATAGAAAACTAAAGAAATATGTGTATATATAAAAAAAAAAACCACACACGCAACAGAAAAATCCTAACCTGAAAAGACACACATATAAATAAGTGATGGGTATAGATGAACAAGTCTAGTTGCAGTAAAAGCAGCTAAGTATTAAAGATTTGTAACCATTCAGTGTTTTAAGACTAGCAACTTAAATATTAAGGAAAAGTTTTAAGTGACAAAAATATTAAAGAAAGTACATGCCAATATTTCAGCAAAGATTAAGGAGTAAATTTGAAAAATATCTCCAGAATTTTCTCAACCAATGACAACATCCACTAGCTTGCAAGGGAAGGTGTGCATATAAAACAAAAGGTTTTCTATCACTAATTATTTCCCAATTGCATCAACAAAAAAGTGCCTTTTTATCTTTCTTTCAGACAGAATTTTAAATTATTGCTTAATTCCTCTATGAGGTAAATTAGCAGTAAACACTTTTTAATCTACCTAAAATCTAATCAAAATTTAGTTACTTCTTTAATATAGCTACAAGTTACAAATGTAAAGTAAGTGCTTTTGAACATCCAAATAGTTTATACTGATGCTTTAAGAACCAATATAATATTTAAAAAGCCAAACTAAGATAGAAGTAACTTCAGCCTAGTCTGAAGCCATGCTCACAAAATTGATCTATGGTAAAGTTATTAGTATCTCAAAAAACACTTCTTACCCTCCCCCCATTTTATATTCTACCACAACAGTCCTACTCTACACCAAAATCTGGCATAAACGTATCTCAAGAGAGTCATAGGAAAAGATCATCTGATTTACTATCATAATGCTCCACATAATGCTATTTTTGCAAAAGGCCATGAGTACTCTGAGTCAACACAAGTGTTAAGCAGAAAACGTCAACCTTTCAGTAGCAGAACTTACACCATTAAACAATTATTTAAATTAATGACTTAAAAAACAAAAACAAATTCATTCTTATCCCATTTACCAACCCCTTGCAAATTTGTCAATAAATATTCAAAGTAATTTGGTTTTGACATAATCATCACATTATTTTCTTACACTCTTTTGCTATGATACTGTTAACTCTCTCAACTTAGTCCAAATGATTCAGCTCTCTCCATATCACTGGCATGCCAGAAAGGGAGGATTCTAACAAAGCTTACCTCTTAGGCTCCAGCCTAAGAAGTCAACTATCAGCCTGTCCTCTTATCTCCATGGCCTTATTTCTCTTCAAACTAACGCTCTATTTTCTCAACCTTTTGCTACCACAGAGTAGCTCACAATAAGCAGGTTGTATCTGCTTAGCTCAGCCTTCTACAAGAAACAGGAAAACAGCAAAAAGGCAGGATTTATCCTACTAGGAAGCAAAGTGCAGGACACTGTCCTGCAGCAAACCAGCAAATTCAACTTCAAAAATATTGAGGTTTGTAAAAACATTTTTTTTTTCCAGTCACAAAGAGCTACCAAAGCAAGAGGGAATAGTTTGATACTTCTCAAGTTTTCCTTCAGACTCACTCCAGATTGAAAGAAAAGAATCAAGCACATCTCCAGAGCCCTAAAAAACTGAAGCTTGTTACTACTGAGAAGCAGAAATGTCACATCACCACCACAGTCACGGCTATGAAGCATTCACACTGAACTATCAGTTGAGATGAGCAGATCACATTTGCATACTCAGAGCTCTTGCTGACCTTCAAAGCACAGAGCAGTGCTCATCTGTGCACCAAATGTTTGGGGCAGGGCAAGGACAAGAGAGGAAAATAAAGCACATTCAAGAGCAGTTTTCCTAGATAAGAAACGTTCACTACAAATAAATGCATTTTCTTTAAATGCTCCCACATTCTTTGACCCTACTCTCAATTTCAGTCTTGAAATTCTTTCACATTTCACATTCTATTTCATCTCACTGTATTCACATCTATTTCTAGAGTTACGCCTGTTTCAGTTAAAAAGTGCAACATTATTTTTTATGTACTATTTTTTTCATGTAGTGATCAATATACTATGTTACCAACACATAACTCGTATTTTAATATACCTAAGGAGCTACAAATATGAATACTGTGAATTCTGTAGTACTGGTAATACATTCAGACTAGAATTTTCATATTTTTCATAGTTTTACTTCTTAAATGCATCTTGATAAAAATGTCTTCGAGACTAAACCTGTGCCAACCTTAAACTTCTGTATTATTACACATGTTTATACACAAAAACAATACTGAGAATTTGTTTGTTTTTTCCTGACAGAACACAAAATATCTCAAGTATTTAAAATGTCTTCATTTTTCAAGACTTAGCCCAGAGCATCACCAAGGTATATAAATACCTATTCTTGCTAATGTTTAGCTGTTAAAACACCACTCTACCAAAAAATATAAGAGCCTGTACTTTCATGGCAACTTAAGTCAGTCTAACAGCTGCCACAGTCCTACTTTCCTCCTGGTCCTGGTCCAACTAATGTTAAAGAAGGGGTAGGATTTTGTGCAAGTGTTCACACAACTGCAGAGCAAGCATCTGACTTTAAAATATTTCAGTAAGAAAGTTTTTTCATTCTAACCCAACTCCCTGATCTGATTCATCACAAACATTGCAAGTAAGAGGAGCACAAAACTGGGAAGAGGAGACCAGGGTGCAGGAGGAATGCGACTCTGCTTCTCGGCACTGCCTGAGGACAACTTGAAAGAATTTTGAAACTTTACTGTCTGTCTGAATCATTTCTGACAAAATCTTTGTGCCAGTGACGTGCACAAAGAAGTGTAACTGACACAGCTACACTGGTATAAGCCCAAAGTGCAGTTATACAATCATTACTTGTCTCACTGCAGGATAGTGTGGTTAAACTAGTAAAGCTATGCCACAAAAGCTATGTACACACCAGTTTACTTACAGTGTCATGCTGGTGTATGGGCTCCAACACAGACATGGGCTATGTCCACCATTAAGTACGCAAGACATTTGCAGTACCTAGAAGCATTAATCGTGGTCATGAGTTGCCAGAACCTGAGTGCCACTGGGATACTCAACATCAGAATGTGCGCAGTGCAAGGGACTCCTGTTCTGGATAACGCAGTCCATAGAACCACAGAATGTTAGGGATTGGAAGGGACCTCGAAAGATCATCCAAGTCCAATCCCCCCTCTGAAGCAGGAACACCTAGATGAGGCTACACAGGAATGTGTCCAAGTAGGTTTTTAATGTCTCAAGAGAAACAGACTCCACAACTTCCCTGGGTAGCCTGTTCCCGTGCTCTGTTACCCTCACTGAGAAGAAGTTTCTTCTCAAATTTAACTGGAACCTCTTGTGTGTTCCAGTTTGAACCCATTACCCCTTGTCCTACCATTGGTTCTGGCTCCATCCTCATGACACTCACCCTTTATATATTTATAAACATTAATGTGGTCACCCCTCAGTCTCCTCCAAGCTAAAGAGACCCAGTTCCCTCAGTCTTTCCTCATAAGGGAGATGCTCCACGCCCTTCATCATCTTTGTTGCCCTACAATGGACTCTCTCCAGCAGTTTCCTGTCCTTCTTGAACTGAGGGGCCTAGAACTGGCCACAATATTTCAGATGTGGTCACATCAGGACAGAGTAGAGGGGAAGGAGAACCTCTCTTGACCTACTAACCACCCCCCCTTCTAATACATCCCAGGATGCCACTGGCCTTCTTGGCCACAAGGGCACAGTGCTGGCTCATGGCCATCCTGCTGTCCACCAGGACCCCCAGGTCCCTTTCCCCTACACTGCTCTCTAATAGGTCATTCCCCAGCTTATACTAGAACCTGGGGTGGTTCCTGCCCAGATGCAAGACTCTACACTTGTCCTCGTTATATTTCATTAAATTTTTCCCCACCCAACTCTCCAGCCTGTCCAGGTCTCGCTGGATGGAAGCACAGCCTTCTGGTGTGTCAGCCACTCCTCCCAGCTTGGTGTCATCAGCAAACTTGCTGACAGTGCACTCTATTCCCTCATCCAAGTCACTGATGAATATATTGAATCGTACTGGCCCCAGTACTGACCCTTGAGGCACTTCACTAGATACAGGCCTCCAACTGGACTCCGCACCATTGACCATGACTCTCCGGCTTCTTCCCTTCAGCCAGTTCACAGTCCACCTCACTATCTGATCATCCAGACTGCACTTCCTCAGTTTAGCTGTAAGGATGCTGTGGGAGACTGTCAAACGCTTTACTGAAGTCAAGGTAGACCACATCCACTGCTCTGCCATCATCTATCCACCTTGTTATGTCCTCATAAAAGTCAATGAGGTTGGTCAAGCATAACTTGCACCTTGGTGAAGTCATGCTGACTGTCCCTAATGACCTTCTTATCCTTGATATGCCTTGAGATGGCACCACAGATAAGTTGTTCCATCAATTTCCCAGGGATGGAGGTGAGGCTGGCTGGTCTATAGTTACCCGGGTCCTCCTCCTTGCCCTTTTTGAAGACTGGAGTGACATCTGCTTTTCTCCAGTCCTCAGGCACCTCTCCTGTTTCCGAAGACTTGGCAAAGATGATGGAGAGCAGTCCAGCAATGACCTCAGCCAGCTCCCTCAGCACCCGCAGGTGCATCCCATCCAGACTCATGGATTTATGGATGTCCGGATTGCCTAACTGCTCCCTAACCCAGTCTTCATCAACCGAGGCAAACTCCTCCATTGTCCTGACTTCCTCTGGGGCTTCAGCGGTACAGGGCTCCTCAGAACAGCTTCTGGCAGAGTAGACAGAGACAAAGAAGGCGTTCAGTAACTCTGCCTTCCCTGTGTCTTCTGTCACCAGGGCACCCACCTCATTCATCAGTGGGCCTACATTGCCTCTGGTGTTAGTTTCATCTGCCACGTATTTGAAAAAGCTCTTCCTGTTGTCCTTGACCCCTTTTGCCAGGTTTAATTCTAAGGAGGCCTTAGCTTTCCTAGTTGCCTCCCTACACCCTCTGACAACTGTCTTATATTCTCCCCAAGTGGCCAGCCCCTCCTTCCATGATCTACACACTCCCCTCTTCCACTTGAGCTTACCCAGCAGTTCCCTGTTTAACCACGCAGGTGTCCTGGCTCCCTTCCTTGACTTCCTGCTTGTCAGGATGCTCTGATCTTGTGCCTGATAGAAACAGTCCCTGAACACTAACCAACTAGTCCCTTTACCTTCAAGCAGCCTTGCCCATGGAATCTCCCTTAGCAAATGTTTGAAAAGGCTGAAGTTTGCCCTGCTGAAGTCCAGGCTTGCAATTCTGCTTGCTGTTCTGTTCCTGCCACACAAGATCCTGAACTCCATCATCTCATGATCGCTGCAACCAAGGCAGCCCTTGACCTTTACTGCCTCAACCAGACCCTCCAGCAGCACACCTCTCCTAGTCGGCTCCTCCACCATTTGTATCAGAAAGTTATTGTCAAGGCCCTGGAGGAACCTCCTAGACTGTGGCTGGCTGGCTGAGTAGTCCTTCCAGCAAACATCAGGGAAGTTAAAATCCCCCACAACGACAAGGGCCTGTGACTGGGAGGCCACTCTCAGCTGCCTGTAGAAGGCCTCATCAACTTCGTCACTCTGAACTGGTGGCCTGTAATAGACACCCACAACAGTATCACCCCTGCCAGCCCAACCCTTAATTCTCACCCATAGACTCTCAACTCGCTCCTCATCCACCTCTGAACAGTACTCTATACATTTTAGTTGCTCTCTCATGTAAAGAGCAACTCCACCACCACACCTGGCTGACCTGTCTTTCCTGAAAAGCATATAGCCATCCATGACCACGTTCCAGTCATATGAGCTGTCCCACCACATCTCTGTAATTGCCATCAGGTCATAATCTCCTGTTCGAATACAGGTTTCTAACTTCTCCTGCTTATTCCCCATGCTGCACGCATTGGTGTACAGGCATTTCAGGGAGCGAGCTGAGCACACTGATTTCACCCTAGTGGTAAGGGAGGCCTCCCAGTCTTCATCAACTCTAGGGTGCTGCCCCACTGGTGCAAGCCCAGCTACAACTCCATCCCCCTTTCAATCTAATTTAAAGCTCTCCAAATGAGCCCTGCTAATTCCTGTTCCAGCATCCTTTTGCCCCTGTGAGATAAACCTCTCTCACGCATCACTGTCTGGACTGGTATCTTATAAAACCAGCCATTTTCAAAGAATACAAAGCCCTGCCTGTAGCACCAGTCTTGCAGCCAATCATTTATGGACCAAATTCTTCTATTCCATCCCATATCAGCACCCAAAAATGGAAGGAGGGAAGAGAAAACAACTTGTGCCCCAGACTCTTTCACCAACCATCCCAAGGCCTTAAAATCTTTCTTCACTCCCCTCAGACTACGGGATGCAGCTTCTTCCCCACTTGTCTGGAAGATCAGTAGTGGGTAGTAGCACCTCAAGGGCATCAGGTTGGGGAGTGTCCTGGTGACATCCCTGATCTGGGCTCCAGGTAGACTACATTCTGTAAGTTATCCTACCTAGGTTGCTAGTAGTTCTACATATGAAGGAATCACAGGATTCAGCTCATTTTAAGTCAAGTATGCTAATTCACTTGCAGTTTGAAGACAGGTAGAAAGAGCTCAGTGCAGTTATTCTGCACCAGCATCCTTATGGAAGCCCCTATTTCAAAAGTCTTATTAAAACACCATGAAGGCTCTAAGAGTTGCCAGAAAAGCAGCAAATACAACACAGCCACCACGATTTCCATTTATCTATTCTACCTTATTTCACAATGGCCTTCTGTACTTGAACACAATCCAACACGGCAAAAACTTTAAAATACTTTTTCACAGTTCACTTTCAGTTTAAAAAGTTACGTGTATATATATATTGGGCTTGAACTAAACTACCTATTTAAGTAAAACATGGACTGATGCATTTGTGGGTTTTGTGTTTTTTTCCCCCTTCATAAAACACTGCACAAACATATTTTAGATTCTGAAGGCATGTAATCTTAAACTTTGATTTTCTAAAGTAACTAGACTCATACAATCATTAGTCATTCCCTTTTCCAATGAACTGTTGATCTTGTTGGTTAATAATGAAAAGAAACAATGAAACAATGAACACAAGTTAGTTTCCCATGCATCTTCTGACAACAGACAAAGGTAGATAGGACAGCCACTATTAACTCTCCAACAGAACGATACACAGTATGAGCTCAGCTCTCTTAGACGTAACTCCAAATTGGAGTTATACCATATAACTGCGTTTTATGGCGTCAAGTAAAATGTAATTGCTGAACTACTTCTGTAGCCAGGAATATTCACGACATCACTGTCTTGTGCAGACACTTCGAAGACTAGAGAGAAGCAATCCATGGCCTTAGCATAAATGTGTTACAACATACCAGAATAACAGACACAGGTCTGATCTTCAAATATGGTTATTTCTGCTGCTCATAGAGGTACTTTATATATTATGCAGATATCATTTTATTGAAAATACTCATGGCAAACACATTCAAATGCTCCCAATTCAAATATTACAAGTATTAACATTGCTACAATCTGAAGAGAAAATCGGAGATAAGTCAGGAGTGCAAAAGTGGACTACATCCCTAGAGTGCCTTATAGAATACTATTTCTCGAAATTGTCATTCTTTGCTGTAAAAGAACTAAATTACTTATTTTCCTTATCTAAATTGCAGCAAAGTTTTACCTAGCTTGTCAGAGACAAAAAGTCTGCATATTAATGATAAAGTTTAACCAAAGGCATTTTCTCCATTTAATAAAGAGCAGAAATTATTAGTGTAAAAGTGATGAAGTATAGCAATGACAACAATCCTTACTAGGATTATGAAACAAGCTAGAAACCATTTAATGGGTAAATAATTTAAGAACTGCACTAAGTATTTGCACTAGTTTAACAAGTTTAATGCAACTGAAAGACCATTACACAATTCACGATTGGACTGTTAACCAGCACTTCCTTGCAGTTCAAACAATTTTGCTATGGTAAAATGTTAACTTTATGTAAATTTCATACTGAGTAAAGTGAACTAACCTTAGGACTCTTCTTTCCTATACACTTCTTTCCTATTAAAGCCCAACTCCTGGAAACAAGCACAGAAGAATGAATGGGAGACTGAGAAGGTTAAAGGATTGGCTTATTCCAACTACCTTCAAGTCCACAAAGATTTGTGGTCATACAGTAACACCTGGTAGCTGCAGCCTCACCCCTAAGCCTAAATTGACTAACCCAGTCCTGTAACCAGTGACTGCTCTCTTTAGTCAGGTTTTTAAGAGATTACCAAAGACAACAACATGAGCCAGACTCCAACAGAGAGCAAGGGTGTTTTTTTTGTTTTCCACTTACTCCCAAAATCTTTAGGATTCTACCAACTGATATGTAGACCATTCACTAGAAATTTGGACTCAACTGAATACACATTAACATGAAAAAATGACATTAACTGAACACAGGAATGAACAATAGATCTTGCCTTCCCTGTACAAATATTCCCACTACCAATACTTGGTCAACTCATAGGTCTGGTCAAACGATCACTACCATTATATTTTAATTATTTTGAATCACAGATGGAAGTAATATTCATAACCCTAGTGCTTACTAGCATCTATGTAATACTGATCATACAAGTCATACAAGTTCAATGGTATTACATTCAGAGAAGTTTAAAAACAGCTACATGGTTCAGATAAAAAGGCTTAAAATTACAAGTAAATTAATAGTTCAGAAAGACCACCTTAGAAGCAAGAATAACTAGTACTTTTCTTAAACTATCCTAATAAATGCTTTTTGTTTTGAATCAACTATTCTTTAGGTACCAAAAAAGCAACTCGGGGACAAACTCCTTTGAAGGGAAAGACATACAGATTAATTCTGAATTATTTTCCAGCACAAACTGGAAGATACAACCAAACACACCATAGACAGAATTAAGAAAACCAAAGATGCACTGTAATGGCATTTCAGTATCCTTCTCATGTAACTATAGGAAACGGGTCTAAACCTTGCTTTGCCTAAAATCATAGGCATGGTTTGAAATACACAGTAGACAAAATTACTTTTGGGAATGTACAAAGGATGTCACAAACCACTATTTTAAAGCTAAGATGATCTCCAAGTTTTGGAGAAATGCAGCTTAAAGAAGCACTAAGGATCTCATATCTGTTTTATCTTCAGGGTTCGAACCCAGAACTTGTTTAGCCTGAAAACCCTGACAGCTTTGCATCTACTAGAAAACCCCAGTCTCTAATTTGAAGAGGATTCACTATTGTTTTACAACAGTGGAAACTTCAGAACTAAAAAGAAAAAGACTACTTTCAAATTATTCAGTTTGTTTACAGGGGAGTTCTATGAGGCGGGGTGACAGAACTGGAGCTGCCGTCTAGACGTTTTCTTTCAGAAACAGAAAAAATATAGTAATTAAAACAAAAATTTATACTAGAAATACAGAATCATGGAGGAAGGGACACCTAGGTGGTCTCTAGTTCTACCTCCTGCTCAAAGCAGGTTCAAAGAGAGTAGGCTGCTCAAGAACTCGTTGAGTTTTGAGTATCTCCAAGGAGAGAGATGCCACAACCTCACCAGTCAATCTGTTTAAATGTTTGACTATCATTGTAATTTTTTTCCCCTGGTGTCTAGACAGAATTTCCCATGTTCCAGCTTATGTCTGTTGCCTCCTATCCTATCCCCACACACTTCTGAGACAAGCCTGGTTCTTCTCCAGAGCCTCTCATTAGGTATTTGTGGATGACATAAAGATGTCCCTTTGAACAGTTCTCTCAACAACATTCATTCTCTCACTGTCTAATCACACATTATGTGCTTCAGCCCCTTAACCACCCTGATGGTGTTCTGCTGGGCTTACTCCAGTATATCAATGTCCTACACTGGAAAGCCCAAAACTGGACCAAGTACCCCAGATATGGTCTCATAAGCACAGAGGTGAAGAATCACTTTTTGCAACCCACTGACTACATACTACCCAGCATACAGTTGGGCTGCTTTGCCACAAGAGCACTGCCAAATCACGTTCAACTAGTTCTCCACTGGGTCATGCACGCAGGTCTTCTCCTGCTAGCCTGCTGGTTTGCAGTCAGTCCCCACACTGAATGCACTGGTGTGTGACACTTTTTCCTCCCAGATGCAGGACTTGGTACTTACCTCTGCTGAACTTTAGAAAGTTCCCGACAGCCCATTAATTTCTCCAGCCTACTAAGACCCCATTGTTTAGCAGCCCTGCATTCCAGCACACTGACACCCCCACCACCACTTTTTTTTTTTATCATGTGCAAGCATGCTGAGAGGTTGAACAGAGATAGGTACCAATATAATGTCAGTTTAAATGTTGCCATCTTTATACCTTCTCTAACTTCACACCTTTATTTAACCAGGCATGCTCTATCTTTATTCACACAAACAGTCCCACTGCACTCACTAAGCCTCTACTGACTTCAGTAAAACTTTTCTTATGAATCTAGAGTTAAGAAGATGTATTAGTAGGAAATAGGCACTGTTTAAAAAAAAAATCTGTTGCTGATTCAGAAGTCATAATAGGAGACTTCTTAGATATCTGCGTGGGTTCTACATGATAAATGGGAAGAAAAACAAGCACCCACAATTTCCAACAGGCCCTTCCAGTAATGCTAAAGCACAATTACTACTAAAAGTTTCCATCTATGTGAATTCAACTTCTACCACCCAAGACTGCCCAAATACAATTAAAAAAAAAAAAAAGTTTTTCTGAGTCTGAAGACTAAATGCTTATGGTTTTTCCAAACAGCAAGAAAATCCCAGAGATGCCACTTTGCATCTTACTACAAACTGCTACAAATCACAAGACCACTACAGGCAATGATGAAAGCAAACACCAGAGCTACTAGAACCCTAAAAGTCTAAGAGGAGACACAGTATGGCAGACTACCATTACCTTTCCCTTTCTCCTCTAAATCACAAAAACACACAGTGGACTCCAAAATAAACACCTACTTCCTTCTTGGAAATAAGTACCATTTTTTGCCATTATTTTGCCAAAATTCTGCCATTAACCTACTATCTCCACTTGAATGCTATTTCGGATTCAAGCAAGCTACAAATTTTAACCACTACTTCAGATATCTGCTCATGCAGATATTCATAATATATAACTGCAGCTGAGTTTAATTTATTCCCAGCTCTATCTGGGCTTACCTCCCATGCAGATAAGCCCCTGCCTCTTGATATTCATAAGAGAAGAATACTTTGTGGTAGAGATACCAGCAACTTTCTTCTTGCTAGGAGGAAGGCTTGTTTCCCAATGCCTTAACTTCAGTACCAGAAGAGTCATTTCACCACATCTATTAGCCTCTGACTTTCAGATGGCCAGAAGCCAACCTCCCATTTCTACATTATCCAAGAAACTGGATGGCCAATTAAACATTGAATCCTTCAATGCTACCATAATACACTTTCTTCAAAGCATAATACACAGTGTTCTATTAAAATATGAAAACAAGTCACACATTGTTTAACATACTCAATGAACTACAAATACTTCTCATCATCAGTCTTTAGGTGACAACAAGATTTTTCAACACATTCCTGTTCATTGTTAAAGACCAGAAAGCCACTTCCTCTCATAAGACTGCTGCTTACAAACAGAGAGCAGGTAAGGATTTGGCTACTCATTGCAATATTCCAGTAGCTCTGTTCTGAAATAATATCAGCTAACTTTCACCACAGCCTTCTCCCACTTTATCAAAAGGGAGACACTATTCTTTCTCCACCTGTTTATTGGTTTCTCCATTATGCTGCAGTCTCACGCTTTTGTTCAAAATATATTTTGCAGATTTAGAATTTAAGTCCATAAAACCAACAAGATAACAGATCAATGAAATGACAGAACAAAAAAAGATGCAAAGTTGAGCAACTCATGCCTTGCCTAGACTCGGATTTGGAGTAAGATGCGATTTAGTGTACTGCTTACTCTTTCTAGAATTTTAATACAAGCACAGCACAGTACCCTTAGCACATATTCAACCAGTCAAGTTACTACCTGTACTAACTTATCAGCTTCATCTTTGCTAAAGATGCAGTATCTCATCTATCTTAGAATTTTAAAGGTTTTTCCACACACAAAGGTAAAAAGTTTTACTTAAATCACACTTCGAAGAGTACTCCAGGCAAACAAATTGTTGGTTTCATGTATTTAATTCAAATATTAAAGATATGGAAAGTTATAAGGATCTCTCTTAAATACACAATATCTCATTCTTAAGCTTACATGTAGGGCTTATAATAAAGCTAGAAATAATACAGCAATCAGAGCAAAAATGCTTCTGTTGCTGAAGTGTGAAAAGACTTTAAATGCTTTTTCAAAAGAGGCAAGAAGCAACAGACTCAAAAAAAACTAAAAATCTTTCATCTCTTATCTGTAAACTAGAGATCAAGATAAAGTCTAAAATTCACATTTTAGTGATTTCCTAAATATGCCAGTTAAGTAAACAGAAAGTGCTAAGTATAGGAAAAGTATATTTAGTCATAGGAATAGCAAGGATTCATAGAATCCTTGTCCAAGGATCCACAGATCCTTAACCATAGCACGGATAAACACACTTTTCAGAACTCTTCCTTCACTGATATTTACAAGTGAAATTTGGTGATTCCTATACATACTTCAAATGCAGAAGGAATTAATTGACATCCAGCTGCTCCCTTTTAGAAACATTTTTCATTCCACCACCCCATTTCAGCCCAAAGGTGAGTACTAGAGAAAGACAAACTTCCTATGTACTTTTTGCAAGTGTCCCTGTCCCACCCCTGCCTGCCCAGGCATTTGTGCTGATATTGCATCTGCAAAGAAACAGGTGGTCTGCTCTTCATGTTCAGGTGTAGCTCAAAGCATCAAATCAAGAATAATTTAAGTGCAGATAATGTGAGCCACTTTGCCTTCAGAGGGGGACTTAAAGCTTGTAAATACAAAATTTAGCATCACCATTCATAAAAGCTTTTTTAAAGAAACAAGGTATAATAACCATTTTAGCACACAAATCACTTAGAAAACAACCTTTTTTCCTCTGATTTGTACTATTTAGTTACAGCTCCATTCACCACCTCACTCCATATGTTTTTGTGCTCAGTGGTACTGACACCATAGTCTGGCTGCCTTTGAATGTACAAACATTCACAAAAACTTTGCTTGCAACTCAGGCAACTATTGAGTAATGCTGAAATTCTGCATTCAAGACAGAGGAGCTAGTATATTCTGTAAACAGCAATTTCATACACAGTGCTGTACCAGTATAACACTCATATGCAGCTTCCTAATGGCAGGAAAAAGAAGAAATATCAAACTCTTCTGTATTTTAATTTTGAAATTCCATCATTTGAGTTTCCTAAGAATTGTGGTCTTCTTTTTGGAAAACCTTAGGCAGCTTAAAAGCAATTTGATATTATTTATTTCCAACATTCTGTACTGAGCCCTTCAATGCACAGACTAAACAAACAGGAAAGATTAAAAACGTGCTCACTAGATCCAACCGTAACAGTAAGAAAATCAGAAAGAGAACAGACCTCCCCCCAAATTCCTATGTAAGTTAAGGGGTTTTTTTTCTACATAAAGCAAAGTGAAAGGGTCTTGAAGCTTTTAGACAACACTTGAAACTACAGACTTCTTCGTTCTCACAAAATCAGCTGGTTATATGTGGTACGAGGTCTAGATTTTCCAGCTTCAGTATAAAGGTATCCAGCTAGAAATTTCCCTTAGCTTACATGCAATTCTGTATTTGCTGTGCAAGAGCTCAGCAAAATCAGCCTGGGCTCTGAGGGCAGCTGTAAAACCAGGCCCTCACGTTTTTCTAGGGGCTAGTTCAAGCTGCATAGCAACAATGCTGTTAGCACACAATTTAAAAGCACATCAACTACTGCTACCCTAAACACTGTTTCATTAAGTCATTAGTATATTTCAAAAATTATCCTTTCCATTTTTCCTCTGTGAATGTGTCCAGATTTCAATAAACACCTGCCTTAAGAGTTACATGTTCGCATTAACATTTCACAAGCATCTAACCTGCAACATCATCCCAAGCAGGATGACAATGACGACACAACCATTACAACCCATCTGGCTGATGTCCACCAACTCAGCTACAGACACCGCAAGAACTGTATTGATGCGACCCTGCAAACGCTGCTATATGTCCCCAACACTGACCAAAACTTCTTAAACGTCCCCTTCAAAGCAGTCATGGTGTCTCACTGACCGCCGCATACCTCAGAAACACATTGCTCAGGAAACGAGGGAGCATGATTGAAATGAGTGAGGCTTTAAAAGCATCCACCTGAAGGTGAATAAGCCTGCACTGGGGTAAAGGCAGTTCTGTATCAAAGTAACATAAATAAATAGGGATTTACCTGTAACCCTCTTCGTAAAAACTAAAGCCATTCTCCGCAGCCTCAGGCTCTGGCTGACCAGAGGGGCGACTTAAGGGGATGCGAGTCCACATACCCGCACCTCGGCCTCACCGATCGCTTCACCCCCTCCCGGCGGGGCGGCGCGTGGGCCTGGACACGCGCGGGCGGGGGGACACAGGGAGCGCGGGCCGGGGGCCCTGGTCGCCCCGGGCCGGGCAGGCCCCGCCCCACCGCCTCGGGCCTGGCAGCGCGCTCCCTCGGGCATCGCTCGCCCGCCGCGGGGGCCTGCCCGCCCGCTCTCCCCGGGGCGCGCCCCCACAGTCGCTGCCGCCTCATCACTTCCTGGGCCCGGCCCGCCGGCCCCGCTCCCCCTCGGGCCGCCAGCAGCTCTCGTTGCCCGCTGGGGGAGGGGCTCCAGGGCCCCATCCTCCCCCCTCCCGGCGGCTGGCGGGTCCCGTCTCCCCGGGAATCGCCATTCTCCTCCTCGAGGCCGTGGGACTGGCCCACCCCCAGCACGGGGAGGTGGGGCTGAGGGGCAAGCGGGGGTCCCCGTGCAGGCCGGCGGGGCGCCCGCACCTTCCCCCGCTGCCCGCACTCACAGACACACAGACGGGGGAGGGTGGCGGCGGCGGCAGCACACAGGGGAAGGGGAGAGGCTCTGACCTCCTCGCTCTTCAGCACCTCCTTGAACTCCCGCTTGATCCTCTGCACCGCGATGTTAGCCATCTCTGCAGCGGGCACCCACTCGCCGCTGCCTCCGAGCCGGGCCCAGCGAGCTCCACCGCCGCCGCTCCCGCTGGATAACTCCCGGCCCCACCAAAATGGCGCCCGCGCCGAGCATGCGCGCTGGTGCCGCCGGCTCCGCCGCCGCGCAGGAGGGGCTGTCGTGTGCGCGGAGCGGAGCGGGCACCGGAGCTCCGTCACGGGGGGTCGAGCGCTGGCCAGCGGCGGCGTGCGCTCTCGGCCGCCTCCCCAGGGGGCGCGGGGGTTCCGCCCCGGGAGCGCCCGCCTGCCGCCGCTCGCCATGTCATGGGCCGGGCGGGTCCCCAGCGGCGCTTGGCGAAGGTGTGTGGAGAAACGCCCGCAGGCAGAGCCCCGCCGCCGGAGTCGGGGCAGCGTTGAGGCGGTTGTGTCGTCATGGCAGCGCGGCCCTACCGGACTCCCCGGCCCGGCGTTGTGCCAGCAGCCACGGTGCGGGGAGGCCTGAAGCACCGGGCCGGCGTGAAGGGGGTGCCCTCGGGAGGGCTGAGCCGGGCTGGGCCGGCGAGTCCCGAGGTAGCAGGGGAAAAGTCTGAGGTGGCCTTGAGGAAACAGCTGGGCCAAGGACCAGTTGACAGGTGTTCTGGTGAAGTCCCGGAGCAAAGATAACCAGGGGGGGTTTCACATGCCTTGAGAATCCGTTCAACCTGCCCATACTGCAGTGCCTATTATCTTTGTGGTCTTTTTTTCCTTATGGTCTCTGGATAAAACTGCAGCTCCTCACACACTGCGCTGCTGGCCCAGCTCCTTGCAGTCTTGACACTCTCGCCTTTCCCTTGGAGACACTGCTGCGTCCTCGCCTGGGACGGGGATCTCACAGGCCCGGCAGGCCCAGGAGCAGGCAGCTCTGAGGAGGCAGTGTAAGGAACTGTTTCTTTTTATAGATTCTGCTGCAATATTTTTAAAATAGAGTAAAAGGTGAACATCATTCCTGTCTAATGGACTGTTGTATTTTATTGCAGAAGCAAACGTGGCAAGCCACAGATGTTGCACCATCTAGAAAACTGAAATAGGATACCAGTAATCATCTCTGCTAGCCTGAGGTGCGCAAAATATGGTACGGTATATAGATAGATTTTCAAAGGGGAACCTGAGATCGCATTTACAACTGTTGTTTATTCAGGAACTTGAGGCTTTCAAGACCTTAAGGTCTATAGAAAGATTTTATAGTGTCTCTTCTTAATGGTGCAGTGCAGGACAATGTACAACATAGACATTTATTTCAACAAATATCTACTTCTGGTATGGCTGTCGTCTGCAATTTATCTTCATTAGTATACACAGCGTTTCAACTATTGTATGCATAGCAAAAAAAGTATAGGCCCAACCAATAACAAAAATTCCAACTAATACAGATTTGCATAGTCCTTTTTCTGTGTATGTGTACTCTTCCCCTGTGGTTTGACTGGAAGAAGACTATTTTCCTGCAAGAATGTTGTACCATATGCATCTGTTCATCACCTTAGGTCTTCTTCAGATGGAAACTTGCTTTTAATGCAGTGCACAATGCAGTTTTTCAGCTGAGGTTTTTAGCACCTTTTTGGGAAGGATCATTTTGCATTAGGCCTGATTTCTTTTTAATTACTTCTAGTGTGAACTTGGGCCTTCATCTTCAGAATAATTTAGACATCTGACTCCTGCTGATGTGTCTTAAGTTCATTTTGAGAAGGTAGACCGTGGCTTCTCTGTGCCTTAGGCTCTCACCTGTAAAATAAGCGTAATAACTCTTTTCTGCTTCTTATAGCTCACAGATGAAAGTTAGGTTTATGGTGTGCTGAGCTCTTACTGAGTACTAGAGAAAAACTATAAAGGCAGCACATAAAATCTCCAGGTCAAATGCCTCATGTCTTTTCAGACAGCTCATAGAAAGAAGCTGAGCTAATATTCAGATTTTGCTCTGAATGGAGTAGAAAACATGACCTTTATCAAGTGTCAGAATCCTTTGTGTTCCTGTGAGTGTCCTTGTATGTTATAGGTAGTAGACATCCAGTAACAGCCACAGTAAAGGGCAGTGATTTTTGCCTGCTTTGTATCTAGGTTTATTTTCATGTGCTCATTTGGATTACAAATGTCAGAGTCTGTTACTGCAAAAAGCAAATCAAATTAATATTAATTACTGCATCTCTTTTCCTTACTATATCCCACTTTTCCCTTGTCCTTAAATAGGCATCCTTCAGTTATCTCACAGCTGTTTCATATTCACCATATACTGTGTTAATTTTGTCTTTGGGAAAAGATAGAGAATAAAGAAAGGCTTTTTGGAAGGTAGAACAAAGTAGCGGTGAGTTCTGCCAGGATTAAAATACTGCATAAAATCAGTACCTTATGTAATCAGCATGCTGGGTTTATCACTGTATACCTCTTATATTGTTTTACGCTTTACTATAGTTTACTATTTTGCAGAAGACTCTACGGGGTTTTAGGCCAGAACAGGACCACAGACTAACAGTCTTTGAATAGGTGTTTCAGGTTTTTCTTTTGGTTTGGTTTAGGATTTGTTTTAGAGCTTTTTTTGTGAAATAAGAAAATGCTTAGAAAATATGAGAATGTAGCGTCTTTTTGTTATTTCAGTGACTTCCATGTCTGACTTCATAATATATTTTACAGTATGTTGATAATACAGCTCTGTGTGTATCTTCTGAGTTAAGTTCTTTCACCCTTAGAAAGACAAAATAGCTCACTTTTTGAATTATGGAATTTTGTATTAATAGGATATCTCATTTCAGGAGATAGTTCTTTCATTGATCCCATCATCAGTTTAGCCTTATACCAAACAGTTTTTTCAACAGCAACTTTCAAAAACTGACCAAAAATTGGTCTATACTTTTGCCCATTGGTGTTGATGATAACTAGCAGAGTGGGAGATAAAATTCTCAGTATCCACACATTGTTTAGTATGTTTGGCATATTGTTTCGAAATACTTCTGGAAGCAGGTGCAGGAAAAATGGTGTATTAAATGAAGTTCAAACTATTTAAGATTACTGCAGGAGGAAAGTTTATAGGATCAGTGTCTGTAAAGTAAGATCAGTGGCTGTACAACCTCAGCCCAAGCTCTCAGTATGGAAAGGCAGCCATTGTTCATTAGCTGATGCTAGGCTAGACAAACACCCTAAATACTGTATCATTTCCCATGTAATATGGGAAATATTATCTATTCTACAACATATATATAGGAAACTTGCCCACATTTTCATAGGAAAGTGGCTATTGTTCCTGCACAAACTGCACACGTTGGACTCACTCGCTGTACATACAGTACAGTCACAGGGTACATGGTTCGTGTGTCTGAGACTACAGATGCTCCCCAGCCCCAGGATACTTCCTGGGGACTCCAAAATGCTTATGACAGCACTAAATATGATTAAATTTCTGTTCTTCAAGTTAAGATTCTTGGTCATCTTTTTCTCATTTCCCTATTTTACTAATTTTATTCTGTTTATATCAATAGGATCTTTTTCTCATAGAATTATTCAGATAGAATTTGAAATTATTGAGATGATTCCCTGTGATTACAAGAAAACACCATTTTTGAAACTATAACTTTCCAGCGCGCGACATTCTGTTCTTGTTTTGCTGCTTTGTGTCTTGCATAACAAGACTCCCCCACCCTCACCTTGACCTCTTCAGTTTAGAAAAATCAAATCAGGAGTGATATTTTCTTGTTGCTGGAGAATTTCTCATTGGAGAGCAGAGCTCTCTCAAGATCTGTATATTGATTTCAGAGACTTTAGAAACAAAGGTTGGACGTCCAACATATTTTTAATTCTTATTTTGTTTATTTCATGAGGTATCCATTCAAGGGTTAACTTTACAGCCTGTGTTAGTATCAGGTGTTATGCACTTTGCATTTAAATGTTCACACAATCATTTATAATAACACTTTATTTAAAAAATCAGCAAGAAATAATATTCATAAAGCTAGGTTATTTTAAAATTTAATCCTCATTTTCCACCAAACGTACACCTACAGCTCTCTTTCTGTCATCTCAGCTTTTAACAGAGAGGCCTACGTGCCAGAAGTTGTCTTTTTTATCTGCATCTCATTTAGTACATTTCAGAGATGACAAAAATAAACTTAGCCTGCACGTTTATTGTCTGTCATATTGTGTTCCTGTTGTGGCAGCGTCTGAATGACTCAACTCATTCCGAAGATTAGCTGTATCATAAAAATAACTAACTAGTGGTGCAAGCTGACCGAGTTTTAAGGTGTCATCTTAACTTTCATGTTCCTCCTCTCCGTGTCCACGTCCGGTTGCGCGGCCAGGTCTAAGAGTGCCCTCTCCCGGGTGGAACGGGGGCGGCCGCCGTGCGCGGCTCGGGCGGATCCCTCGGCTAGGGAGCTCATGGCTCTGCTGCTGCCTTGCCCGGGCTTCCCTGCAACGGCGTGGAGGAAGAACTTGCAGGAGTTCTGCAGGCAGAAATGCCTAAAACGACAGAACTGAAATTATTCGGTGTTCCTGGTAGGGGGAGGAATCATTCACTCATCATGTCTGCACTTTCCAAGTTGTGTTTTTTGTGTCATTAGCAACTTAAATATATATGCTTAAAAAGGTAGTAAGTATACTAACAAAACCTCAGAGTCATCTGAAGTCATTCAGTTTGAATTCATATGATGCAATTCATCTGACTTAGTGGGCTTAGATCAGAAATTAATTCAGCTATTTATTTTTACATCAATCAATCTATGGCTTAAACAAGACTTAGCAAAGTTTTCATTAAATAATGCACGTGCAAAAATTTTTGGTAGTATAAAAATAACATGCTATTGCTCTTCACTTGTTGAGGGTTTCTATTAGAAACTGACAGTACACCCTGGACTTTTCATTCATTTGGTGGCCTAGCAATATCTTCTAAATTTATGCTACATCTGAACCTGATGTTTTTGGTAGGAAAACCTAGATACAAACAGCCCAAACACTTCTAAGCGTGTTAGCGTAATTATTGTTTTTTTAAACTTCCACTTCTTTGTTGAATGACTTTCAACTGGTGGTATATGCACCTTGGGGGACAAGGGCTTTTTCTTGTGTGTTCATGAAAGAGAAGAAAAAAAATCAGGTTCAGCTGGGACATAGCTCTTGTAATTCTACAGGAAGTGCCAAGTTTATTTACATTGTTAGTGAGCGGGCATCTACCTTGAAAAATTTGGCATAAGCAAACTGACCAATTGATTACCGGGAACTGAAAGCATTTCATATAAAGGAAAAGGTATACAGCTCTTCTCCTTTCTTCCTATTACAAAAAGAAGATAGCAATCTTTTTGAGGGTCTTTTCAAAAGGAAAGCAAGATGGGAATACAGAAAGAGATTTCACAACCTAACATGGCTATTATTATTAGTTTTATGAGTATTAGAGTTATAAGGGAAGAGAGGATTTGGCCAGTAATTTAAAGCATATAGTCACAAGGCTGCATTGCTGGTATGTTGTTTTCCACTCAGAAACATTTTCTACTCTGAGTGAAGTATTTGTACCAATTTGAGCATTTATATTACTATCTATTAATATAATAACTTGTAGTACATTAGATTAATTTACATAGATTTGATAATATGGCAGCCTTCCTTTCATAAATAGGTAGAAAAGGGACTTAGAGCTGCCCAAAAAGGGCAGGATTTGTGACTGAACAACAATCCCTGCTATTTTAATGACTACAGGAGCTGAAATCAGATTCAGGCTGATGCTCAGAAAACCTCCATTTCGTAAATGTCATCAGAACTGAAGTATATAGGACCTTGAAGCTGGAAGCTTGTATTTGTTGTTTAGTGCAGTGATAGCAGGGAAGTATCTAAATGCAGTAAGAGAGAAGCTAAAACAGCGTAAATATTTGGAACGATTGCTTGTGGGTGGAGTTAGGGTCTCTCATTAGGAGAGCTGATTTTAGAATTAGAACTGAAACAGCAAATTGTTGTGAAACATTAATTGAATTAATATGATAATCCAGAATAAGTAAAAAATAAAACCACTTTCCATTAGAGGAAAAGTAAATGCAGTCACAGCCTAATTGCATGACATTGGTAGTGGTCTTTAATTGCCAAAATATTTTAATATTCCTGAAAGTGTAAATAAGCTAACTGTTGGAAAGCTCATTGTGTAGAAAGTGATCTAAGTGACCACGGGTAGATCAAATTTGGGTCTCCAGGATGCTTCCACCTGGCTTCCTACCTTTTCCGTTGAGGAGACAGACAACACTTATTCAGGGAGTGTATGTTGCAAACTGTCCTCCTACATCACTGCTGTATCTTTTCAGGAGAAAGGGATGTGACGGGACACCTTTTCCTCTTCACGTATGTAACCTGAGACATACAGCCATCAATGCAGGCTGCAAACAGGATCAAGCTCCTGCAGGCAATAGTGTCACACAGTACACATGATCCCGTCTCAAAAAAGATTTCCAGCTATAAGACAATATGGATTAAAGATGTGTGAATAGCCACAGTATAATACCAGAACATATGTAGTAAAATCAGAGATCTAATGAGACCTCTTGAGATCATCTAGTCCACCTACCAGTTAAAGCGGGGTCAGCCAGAGCAGGTTGCCCAGGAGGACCCTGGCCATTTGAGTTTTGAATATCTCTAAGAATGGAGACACTGTAGCCTTTCTGGGCAACCTCTGCCAGTGTTCAACCACCATTTGAGTAAAGAAATGTTTCCTTATGTTCAGGTGGAATGTCACGTTTCAGTTTTTCCACAGTGCTCTTGCCCTGTCACTGGGCACCACTGAGGAAAGTCTGGCTCCCTCAGTCGTTTCTCTACGCAGGTGTTGAACTTTTGGTATAATACAGCACTGGCTTCAAATCTTTCCATCTTTATTTCAGTAATTATCTCCAGTTTTAGAGACAACATCTGTGTCTAATTTTGACTTTACTAGCTTAACACAAAGTAACCACAACAACTCATTTAACCACTGAAAATGTAAATTCACACTCTTGAATGCCGAAAAGTTTTCCCTTAATCTGTGCAGTGTTTTGCAAAATTTTTAAACTGTGAAGTGTGAGCTGACTACTACAGAATTCTTTTTTTTTTTTTCCTGACCTGACAGTGTTATCGAGGAGTTCTGTAAATCCTAATTTTCTCTCTTATACCAAACCACTTGTAGGGTTTACAGCTCCTGTTCAACAGGTTTGACATACTGCAGCAACCATCCAGCTGTATCATACTGCATGCTCAAACAGCAAATGTACACAAGCTAAAACCCTTGCATTATGTTCACACAGATCTTGGCCATCTGAGACAGTAGTCATTTCTAGTTCACTCATGTTCTAAGATACAAAATGAAAAGCATGGTTGAATGTGCTACAGAAACCAGAGTATCACTTAGAACGATCAGATTATTTTCCAACAGTTTGATTTAGTTCTCTGTAGTCCATACAGAGATGCTGCCACATTTTATGTGATAGAATACTGATCTCCAAGGACTGACTGGCAGAGTTGTGCCTTTTGATGCACCTCCTCAGTGATGTGTGAAATGCCTTCTCTCTTTGTTATCTCTTTTTTCTTGGTAAATAATGCTTTGGCTTTTTAATGGATGGTTAAATTTCAGTCATATGCTTAGTGCTTAATACCAACTGCAAAACTGCATATATCCATTTCAGATCAGAGGAATTCCCAGCTCCTGACAAGAAAAGTTTGACTCCTTCTTGTTTCTTTGTTAGATGTAGTAAAGTGTAATCAAAAAAAAAAATCCTTTGGGATCATATTTTCATTTCTTTCTCTCACATGTTCTTCTGCACTAACATTCATCAAATCTATTGGCTTGCATTTGTGCCCGTGGTTCATCTTCTAGATGTGGCTTCTTCTTTTAGATGTTCACCTGGAAAATGAGCAGAGATTCATTTTTATTTCAAGTCTACGAGAACTGTAGCAGTTGAGGGCTCTGACTCATGTTCAGAGGCAGTTTCAAACTGAATTCTGAAATGGCTCTGAACATAGAGGGAGGGTGACATGAGATGTGTTTTTCCTGAGTGGCAGCAATTTTCAGATGAATACAGCAGTGTTAGCTGCTGGTAATTTTATGGCTGCAGATAGCTTATGGCTGTGAACTACAGTTGCTTAAGAAGCAGTTCACACTGTTTCTCATCTTTTCTTTGCAAGAAAGACACCACAACCATGCAGCTGCTCTTATGATTTCTGCCCCAGAGGAAAAACAATTTGTTAAGGTTATACCAGTGTTGGTTCACTTAGACTGCGTTTTTAGAGGAGATTTCCCAAAGTATTTCCAAATACGTTCCAGACGCTGATTGCATAATTATCAATTACAATGAAATTTAGTGGAACTTTGTCTCATTAACTTGTGTGGTTACAGAGAACTTACTGTTCTAATTCTACAGATCCGTTTCAGCCTGGTATATATTTACCAGCAAGTGTTATCATTAACAATTTGGTGGTTCAGATTTTAATCCTCTATTTTTAAATGTTTTTTGCAAGCCTGATCTTCTAAGTGTCCCAGTTGGCCTGCTTGCATTTCATAGTTGCTGGAAGTTATTAGTCAACAATCTAGGTAAGTGTGAAGTAATCCTTGTCATCCCCTTAACTTCAGATTTCCTGCCTCCATTTCCTAGTTTGGAAAACTTCATTGGGCAGCTGTGATCTGGAAGCATTACAGTAGTCCTTTAGGATCATTTCCCCTGGACTGTGGTTAACTTGTCTCAAAGGCTGTGTTAGTGTGGATGATTCAGGAGCACAAAAGCCTTCCATAGATCCTCTGACAATTTCAGTGGAGTATCTTCTTTCCACCAAGCCGTTTTTTTTCCTGTGAGTTCTGACAGCTTAGGTTGTGGTTGGATGTTCATTAATCTTGTATCTGTACATAGACAATCTGGCAGTATAAATTTGGTTCAGTGATGATCACATGACTGAATTTATGTCAAATTAACCTAAGTACACAATATAGTCTTTGTGGCAGCTAATTCACAGGCTTGCTGGCTAGTATCCCAAAGTGCTTTGCAATTCTGCAGTGCTTTGTGAGATGTCAGCCCAGCTGAATTCTACGAGTGTTTGTGAGCAACTTTTCTAAGGGCTTGGATTCTTTTTCCAAAATTAGCTCCCTCGTTCCAGAAGCCCAGTGTTGCTGCCAAAAAGCCACTCCTACCTTGCTACTGCAGAGGTACTTTATAATCTTTTCCTTTCCACTTCTTGGATGCCATTTTCAGATCATGCTGCAGATGGCTTCCAAGTGGCTCTTCAGTATCAAAATTTTGCAGTAGAGTTTCATGTAGAATCCTTCTGGGAACAGCATTATCTTCTCATTATGGACAGCATACAAGTAAAGAGGGAGCAGACAGAAAAACAGTTACATATTAGAGTATGTGCCCCATTTCTAGGTCATTTTTTCAAACATGATGAAACTGCATGAATTGCAGATGAAGAATTTCCACTCCACAAAGTATCTGGATGTGAGCGGTACAACGCCTAGTGGTATGAGTTATGCAGCAAAGATGAGAAGAACATCAGCAGAAAGAGAACTTCAGAATGGGAAAAGTAGTGTTCTTGGGTATCTGTAAACAAGCTTGTTGGTTATTTGGCAAGTTAGATCTCCAACAGGACTCCAGCTTTTCCAGTGTCTATCAGGGTAGAAAAGTTGAAAGCTAGCACTGTGATGTGGAATGTGACATCTGCCTATTGCTTTATGAAGTGCCCAATCCACACTACTTTGAGATGATGGATGTAGAGAACGTCATAGTAAGTTTTGCTCAACTCCCACCCTCCTCCATTGTACGGGGATATTTGGGGAAGGAACATTACCGTCTTCTACCCTTCAAGCAGAGTTGTTTTCATAGGTTTAGTTTGGCAGTGGACGGCACAATTCTTTTTAGTGTGCCAAAATCAATGGACTTACTATTGTGTCTTTGTTACTAGTTGATATAGAATGACTCTAATGCCTAAGTCATCACTGTTTTCATCATAGTTTGGTTGCCAGAAAGGAGACTTCATAGAGTGAGTCTGAAAACAGCCTCTATATCAGGATCTCGTTAAAACTGCTGTATTGTGCACTAAATTTGTGAGTGTAAGGGGGAGCAGATGGCTGAAGCCTGGGAGTAGGAAGCTGAGACAGAATCAGTGCCTGCTATGGCTTGTTCATTTGTCCGTGGGATCCAGGAGGGCCAAATTCTGAGGGATGCTCTGGCAGAATGTTTTATGCAAAATGCCTAGCAACTTTCTGTTTAAATATATGTGCTTGCTGATCTGAAGTAGTAAGCTTATGCCTTGTTTCTCTTGTTCCTGGTCTCTACTTTCTACAGCTCCTATTGCCTGGCCCTTTTCCTCGACAGTTCATACTTTGAAATTTCATCCATGAGGATCACCCTTTCACAAATCCATCCTTCATTTAGGCCCATTGGCTTGCCATATTTCCAGGAATGCCAAGATATATGTTGAGCAAAGAAGAATAATCACAAAAATAATTGCTATTTTGCTGTCAAAAAGACAGTGCAAATCATGGTTTGGGTTCGAAGTTACCTTAGAGATCATCTAGTTCCAACTGCCCGCCATGGGCAGGTCCACCTTCCACCAGACCAGGTTGCTCAAAGCCCCGTCCAGCCTGGCCTTGAACACTTCCAGGGATGGGGCATACACAGCTTCTCTGGGCAGGCTGTTCCAGTGCCTCACCACCCTTGTGATGAAGAATTTCTTCCTTATATCTAATCCAAATCTACCCTTTTGCAGTTTGAAGCCATTACCCCTTGTCCTGTCACTACATGCCCTTGTAAAAAGTCACTCTCTAGCTTCCTTGTAGGTCCCCTTTAGGTACTGGAAGGCTGCTATAAGTTCTCCCCTCTCCCTCTCCCTCTCCCTCTCCCTCTCCCTCTCCCTCTCCCTCTCCCTCTCCCTCTCCCTCTCCCTCTCCCTCTCCCTCTCCCTCTCCCTCTCCCTCTCCCTCTCCCTCCCCTCCTCCTTCTCCAGACTGAACAACTCTCTCAGCCTGTCTTCACAGGAGAGGTGCTCCAGCCTTCTGATCATCTTTATGGCCCTCCTCTGGATGTGCTTCAACAGGTCCATGTCCTCCTTATGAGATTACCAGACATGCTGCGAGTTCCTGGATGGGGTAATGTTACAAATGAGCCAGAAAGAGGGGATGTACTGAGTTTTGAGGTGGCTGTGTTTGATTCAAAATAAAAGAGGAAGATGTCACAGCTCTAGCTGCTAAGTGTGTACTGCTTTCTTGGAGATTGCTCAGTCATCATCCCCATCAACTCCTGCCTCTCCTTTACAGACTCTTTGCAGGTTCATGTTATTTCTGACAAGGCATCCGAGACTGTCTGTCCAGCTCACTTAATCTTGCCCTTCCAGTTATAGGATTGTCCAGATTCAGTTCTCCAAGACTCTCTTCTCAATTGCAACAGTTGCCCCAAGTATGCTTTTAGGAACAGCCGGCTGTTTGGCTTTACCCATAGGCAAGAAAATAGAAGTGTTCAGTGTTGCCGCCTCAGCTTGACAGGAGGAACTTTTCACCATTGTGTGGTTGCCATTGCTTTCCTTTCTTCTTTGAGCCCAGGACTCGTAGTAAGCTATGTCTGGCTTTGGGATTCCAGGATCTCAGATCCATTTTCTACAACAATGACTAGCCCCAGGTGGTAGCTGTGGGAGACAGATAGGCAAGGCTGCTTAAGGGTGTTGAGAAGCTGTTTCTGGTTGCTTCTGGGATGGCTTGTTCCATGATGAAGTGTTAGAACAGCTGAGAGAGAGGTGGGAGGAAGGATCATTCTGTTGATCATTCTGTGTGTGACCACCCTCTGACACTATTGTCTTGGATAGTTTTGTGTTTGGCCAGGACAGACAAAGTACACTCCAAGCCAAGTGTACCTTGATATTGCTGATATTTGTGGTTCCTGTTGCACTTGAAACTCCTGGACAGGCTGTCAAGAAATCCTTCTCCCAGGAAACATTGTAGAGATGTAGTTTTATATTTCCAAATTAAAGATAAATTTTAGCATCCTTAGTGCTTTACCAGAGGTTCAGTTCCCTTGGTTGAGGAAGACAAGATGACACGAGTTCTCCATAGTTTGGCTCTTTTGTGTGATAACTTGGTTTTGTGTCAGTGCCTTGGTTCGCTTTTCAGTGTTGACACTGTTTAGTTGAATGCTAACACAAGAGAGGGGGCTGAGACATGGGAGAGGCAACATCCACAGCAAGTCATGGTGGCATGACTAGATAGAGGTAGCCTGCCTGCCTGCTGCCGCTCAGGAAGCAGAATGGTTATGTCCAGGGCAGCCCTAATGAGCAAAAGTTAGCCTACACCTGTGTTGCAGGGAGAGGTGGCTCTGCACACCAGTGATGGCTGGACATGCAAGGTTGCCAACTGGCAATGCACCCAAAACTTGGCAGAGCAACCTAGGTTTGACACCCAAGGCTCGAAAAAACCTGTAGAAAAAACTGTAGCCATGAAAGGAGGTTTGAAAGGCTCATGACAGCAGCAAAGAGTGATGAGAACAGACAAGCTGGTCCCCCCCAATATGTGGGCCATATCAGACTGTATGAGGCACTTTTGCCATGAGGATGTACTGACTTGTGAGAACTCACAACTTACATCCAACCTTCCTTTCTCACTGTAATTGTAGCATCATTCTTGTTTTCTGGCTTGGAGGAGGTAAGCCACCCTTGGAAACACCAGAGGACAAGATTTTCTTCCCTGTGAAATCCCCATTGCATTACGGCATGGTATCACATCCCCGGGACAGGATGCAGTCCAGCTTTCTGTATGGGAGCATGGCACCTTGCCCAGGCACAGGTAAACCCAACTGGCTGATGTGAGGAGCCATGATTAGAAATTTTCCTTTCTAACTTCCTTCCACAATATCTAAGTGCATATTTTGAGGGATGCTTTAATTGCAGAGAAGCCTTGTGAGTCATGAGCTCCTTAACATGCTTTTGGTTCTTAGGTGAGAAACTTCACTGTAAATTCCCTCATACTTTGGAGGTGATGGCTTGGGGCCAAGCAACCGAGGTGACGACGTTTCTGACAGAGGCACGGAGCCCTGACAGTGGGGGCTGTGGCAGACCCACCCGCATTCCAGGCCCCAGAGGAGCTATTTTCCTTGCGTTTTACCAGCGCCGACTTAATGGGGCTTGATTTTAAGGCCGACGCGTTGCTTGAAAATCACACCGCCCGGCACACCGCGCTACCGCGCCCGCGTATCCCCCTGCCTGCCCAGCGCCCGAGCCGTGCTCGGCCGGGCAGCGAAGGCCGGGCCGCGGCTGCCCCTGCCCGGTGAGCCGCCCGGCTCCGATGCGGGCTGTCGGCGTCCCGCGGGGGGCCGGGCCGGGCCGGGCCGTGGAGGGGCGTGCGCTGGGGGCGGGAGCCGCGCGGCACCGCCCCGGCCCCGCCGCCGCCGGTAGCCGGCAGATCCGGGTCTCGTGGCGCGGGCTGACGTGTGAGCCGGCCCGAAGCAGCGGGGCCGAGCCGCGGGGCCGCCTCTGCCAGCCCGGCCGCCCTGCCGCTGCCCCCGAGCCGCGCAGCCCGCAGCAGCGCTCCGCGCCCCCGGGACGGCGGCCGCAGTACGGTGAGCGGGGGGCGCCGCGGCGGGGCAGGGGAAGGCGCGGGCCGGCCGCGGTCAGGCACCGCCGGGCGGGTTTCCGCGGACACCGCCGCCTGTCCCTCCGTCCGCCAGGCGCGGTGCGGCCCGGGGGGTGGCCGCGGAGCCTGGAGAGGCCCCGGTGGGGGCTGCAGGCGTAACTTTAATACTGTTGAAATACAGAAGTGTCCCTGCTGCCGGGCGCTTCGCCTGGTGCCTGGGAAGGTAAACACTGGGAGAGCCGGAGCCGTTCCGCTCGTTATTAGGCAGCTCTTTTTCAAACTGTGAAACATCTGCTCGTCTATTTCATAGCTGGTCTGATTCGGGTTTTTCTGGTTGTTGGTGTTTTTAGTGTAATGTGTCACTCTGGTGTTTTGTTTTGTTTTGTTTTAAGGATCTCAGTCTGATACTTTGAGCCCGAGAGTTTTAGTTTTCTTTCTCTAAAAAAGCTGGAAGTGGCATGCTGACACCAGGGTGTGTGCTCTCAGGCTCTTCCCCACTTTTTGAAAAGCATGTGCCACTGAAGTGGGTGAAATTGGACAATGTATCCTGATAGATAATCTCAGGAAAAAGACAGTGTCGTGTTGCCATTAATTTATGAAAGATAGGATTCCTGCCAGAACTCTTCATATGTGTGCTCCAAGATGTGACTCGTAGTGCATTCCAGTGGGGAAGGGGTATATTGACCTTGGAGACCATGAGGTATTGTCCATGGTCATTTCTTTGCAGCTGTCACCACTCCAGATTCCCCAGAGTCCTGCCCTACCGCGTAGGCACTGCCTTCCATGGCACTTTTGAGGCCTGAGCTGACCACTGCTTCTATGTGCATGTGGTGCATGACCTGCATCAAAATCTTTAGTTTCCTGGCAAACACTTGTTTGTCTACTCAGTCTTCAGTTTTGGGAGGTGAGGACATTTAACTTTTTTGGTTTTAACAGCTTATTATGTTACTGTTATTAATGTGTGTACTGGGGATGGTACATATCTGCAGTGAGCATTTAGTGAGTTACGTCTTAGAAGTCTTTGCGTGCTTCACTATTAGGGGGCTATCCACCTCTGCTTGCTTTTGTTACTTTCCAAAAGCAGACATCAGCTCAAAAAAATAAAAATGGGAAAAAAAAAAGAAATGCCTTACTTTTGATTTCTTGTTATATACAGTGAGAGAATTATCCTTGATAATTCCATGTAATTCCTGTGACCTATCAAGATGAAAGAAATCAAGCTATTGATGTCAGTCATTGATTTAGAAAAGTGACCCTGTCTCTGACAGTGTGGCTTGAAATGGTAGAAGCATTTGGCAAAATAAAAGTAGTTGTAATGTTAGCAGTACATTAGTCAGTTCAGCCCTAGCGCTGTTCCCTCTGCTGCCACTGAGGTGGATGAGTACAACCTCTTTGGTTGTTTTGCCTCATTTCATAAAATACGAGATTTACAATTTTTGCCTAACTCCAGAGCGGTATAGAATTCCATATTTTAAGTGGTTTAAGATCATGTTGTATACGGTGCTAAACAAGTGCAAAACTGCACTGGATGCATTATCGATTATTCCACAAAGTATTGTCGTGTTTGCTTCTCTGGCAGGTGGGGACATCCCTGACTTGCTCAGGAGTGTAAGGGGGAGGTTCTGCTTTAAAACGGAGATAGCGGTGGCAGCCATTCTATGTCTCTGGGTGGATCTTGCTTTAACCTAGCTCGATATATTTTCCTGACTATAGAAACAAATATAATGAACATGGTTCAATGAAATTCCTTCTAGTGTGCACGTTGTGATGGTTTTGCAGCACCTCACCCAAACCACAGTCAAGACCACTAAGTCTGAAGTGCATGGCCCTGTTACATGGGCAACATTCTGCAGTCCATGTTCTTCCCTTGTTCTAAGGGAGAAATAAGAATAACACGCTTTTTTTTTAATGTAGGCTACTTCTTTTAAAACAGTTTGAAAATGCTTTATAGTTTTAATAGCTTTTTAACTGCTGTACCTTTTTTCAAAAGGTCGGTATTTGGTTTTAGAGAAAGTTAGTTTGTAACTGACTTCTTGTTTTGTTATTAATTTCCCGTTTTCTACTTTCATATATTTAGACTTCAGAATTAGTGATGTGTGAATGTTATTTGCATAACAGATGTGTAATAAAACAAAGTTGATGTTCGTGTTTCAGAATTTTCCTTCATAGATATTTTAGATACTTGACATACAGTCTTAAAGACCAAGTTTTGTCTCTGCTCAAGTTCATCATAGCAGAATTTGCCCTAACAGCATCACAAGTCTTCACAGGGCCAGTACAATGAAAGTAGCAAGATCCTCTTTATCTTCTAAAAAGTGCGTGTGAATAGAGAACGTATACAGTGCCCTGACAATACCAAGTATCAGATTCTTACTCTGTATGGTTTTGAACACTTACCAGATTACTCATCACAACAAATACTAAAATCTTTTGGCAGATGCATTTATATTTAGAAAAATTGATGTAATTGGTCCATATTCTGCTTGGGAAGCAAATCAGAGACTGTGAGACTGATTTGCATACATGCTATTACATGCATGCTTTGCATACATGCACTTACATACATGCTATTACCCTTGATGTTAAGCATATTTTTGTTTTAACTTCCTAGGTTGTAGATTCAGTGTATTAAG
Source organism: Patagioenas fasciata (assembly GCF_037038585.1). Lineage (NCBI taxonomy): Eukaryota > Metazoa > Chordata > Aves > Columbiformes > Columbidae > Patagioenas > Patagioenas fasciata. The sequence goes on along the minus strand of NW_027288686.1, from coordinate 6,392 downwards.
TGATCTATTAGTGGAAGCAAAGAAAAGTTTGTAAGGTTATACCACAGAGCCAAATCTTGCAGTCCTTGTTCAGGTTAAAAAAAAATAAAAAATTATTTTTGCCGAATATCTCCTTCAGCTTGTATGCCTTGGCTCACCAAGAGCTAGCTTCCCCAGGTCCCAAGGAACCTCATTTGAAGAAAGACTCCTTAGCTCCTCATTATGAAGAAATACAGTCAGGTGTACGGTATCAGTCTCTGTTAGCCTTGTTAGTCCTATTTCTGCTGGACTTGAGTGGCAGAACAGTGGAGAAATATAGTCCTATCCTCCTCTTTTCATCCTATCACCTATTCCATGGTAATGGCTGGGGCAAGAAAAAGGTCTCTTAGTGCTGATCGATATGAGTTTTTGTGAAAGATTTGAAGATGCTCGGGGAGCAGCCTCTGGCATGGTTGAGTGGTTGTACATTAGCATGGTTATTAATTGAACAACTGTACTTCAGAAGCTTTAGTCAGAGTGTCTAGCTCATATTTTTACAGATAATGAAACAAATTAGTCCCATTTGGGTGGGAACAGATAGAATTACACTTGATAAAAAGTTTTCCTCATTATTTCTGATTCTTCTGGAGTTTGTGCAGAGCATTAAAAACCATGGCTTTCTGGAGCTAAATATAGTTTCATTCTTACTTTATAAAACCGCTAGATAAATGTCAGATCCAAAGCACTGTAGGAAAGAAAAGATTTTTATCAGAAAGAACAGAAAAGCTGGACAAAAATGCAGCACCAACCATTTACATGACATAAGCAGCTGCAATGCTTTATTTGTCAAAGCTTTGGTCTTTTTTGTTCATATAATCACATCTATATGTTTGTATATTTGCTGTTATTTAATCATAAAAGCTTTATTTTTAGCAAGGCAATATTTTTAGGTAACTCGATAAAATAGTTTTTGTGAGTTTTCATAAATTAAAAAGTTAAAGAACAGCTGTCCAAATGCGATTGCATGAAAATGTGAAGAAAAGTAGGTTTTAGCTCTTCAAACAGTTGGACTAAATCAAGTGTGAATCAAAGCTTCCTTGTGTGAGTGGCCTAAGTTTAACAAGAATTCTTGTGCAGTGGTTATGGTCGTGTTCAGGGCTCATCACTTTAATATCTAGTTGAGACTGATTAGACACTACCTGTCATTAAGCACCCTTATATGAAAAGGCTAGATAAAGCTTTTAGCAGAGACCCCAATGAAATATAGAAATATTCTTATACATAGACTTTTCTTCAGCCATGGAGATGGTCAGATGCTTCAGTTTCAATTTAGTACATAGAACAAAAGTGTCTGAAGATGAAAAATACATTCTTTCCTTCAGGAAAACCATGGAGCCAAAGGTGAGATGCGTGTTGCAAACTAATCCTGATCGTGTGAAATAGTAACATGGGTTTTCCTTGTGCAAATTAATGTAATAGATGTAAAAATCTGTTGCTAGTAGGTGCAGGGGAGAATTGCATAATTTACATAGCACTTTCCTTTTGATAGTTGAAACTAGCTTGTGAGTCTGTTGAATTAGATGGATGTTATTCTCTGGTAAAAACTAGGTCATCTTTTAGGTAAATGTATGTAAATAACCAAGCCCAGAAATCCTGTTAATTGCTACAGATTCCCTCTGGTGTAAGTACTGATTAAAAATCTTCTAATTGATAAGCTTCAAATTGTTTACAGCAGGTATGTAGAAAACCTGATTCAATTTCCATTGAAGTTGCAGACAGGCACCCACTAGCTTTAGATAAAATTTGATCTGGCCTAAAGGGGTTGGGAGTAGGGCTGCCAGGGAATAGAGCTGCTTTCATCTGAAAATTGAAAATCCTGCTATCTTTCTCAGCATGCTGCTACCCTGCTAAATCTGTTTGCTCAGTGGCAAGTTATTAGAAACATATGTCATCCCTGGAGAAAAAAAATATGAAAATATTCCAAGGAGTTGCAGTATAATTTTGTGTTTGTATGCATTTTTGGAGTAATGTTAAGGAATAGTATATTTTTACAGTTTTAGGTATTTAGTAAGGTATTTTCTGATCTAAACTATTGTACTCTTGATAAACAAGTCTCAAAAAACTTCATAGCTCATGATTTAGGGCTGTGCTTGCTGACTCAATATTGTGGAAAAAACTTTCATTTTTATTTGTTTTGAAACTGTACATTTTTGTAAACGGTAAAGATAATTTTTTAATGTTTATTTTTGCAAAGAGAGGAAATGCCTAAAAATTTCTGAATTACTGACCCTCCAAAAAAATGACTTCAAAATAACGAGTTATTGCAGGCTACCTGAGCTGCAGGAACTGCCTGGGTGCTGACAGTTAGCTCAGGGCAGCTCTGAAATGTCTCAGCATAACCTTTTTTCTTTCACAGACTGAGCAAAGTCACGTTCACTCACAGTTCCCATGGGCTAAGAGCGTGTGCAGGGACTTGTGCCACAGCTCAGCTGCTGAGCTGTGGCTTTGTTATACCACAGCCATTTGCTCGTGAATTTGAGTCCTGACCCTCACTGGCAGAGCTTTAAAGTTGAATCTGCTTTGAGGTCCCAAGTCACTTTGGTAGACTTGAACATATTAATCATAATCTTAATTTATAAATCTTGGAACAAGAGCAGAAATGTTTTATGGATAGGTTACATAGTTTGTTACAGGAACATATTCTTTTGCAATGCTTGATCTTTTAAAGTAAATGATTAGTTTTGTATTATGAAGCCCAAAAGTGCAAAACATCTCATGGGCGGGGTAACCAAGAGCAAAGTCGTTTTCCTTGTTCTACTCCCATGGGGAGGCTGGTGCAAGATGCTCAGCTCCCCAGTTTTCCATCTGCAGGGAATACCCTTTGTTCCTGTTTCCCTGCAAAGGTCTGCTCCATGGAAGGCCAGCTCCTCTTCCATGTGTAGCTACTTGTCCAGAGTCAGGCCTGTCAAAACATTGCAACACAAGCCTGTAGCCCTGGTTGGCGTGGGTATCCTCAGTGCTGGTGCAGAAGTGCTCTCAGCAGGGATTTCAGATTTGGTATGTGCTGCAATAGTGCATCGCTTGTTCAGCTGCAGGGGTGCTGGATTTAGGAGATTGGCAATTGTTGCTGGGGGATGGGAAGAGGAATGTCAACACAAACAGTGGGGTAGTCTGTAGTGCCAGAGACACTAAGCAAAAGCAGGAGAGTAAGCAAATTTGCTTAGGACCTGGCGGTTCTACTTACCACTCAAGTGGAAAATCCCGTTAAAGTCAATGAGTTCTTGCCTTACTGAAGACCACAGGAGAGGGCTCCCAGTCTCCTCTTTGAACTAGTTGAAACAATGTTAGTAATTTTACAGAGGATAGCCCACCCTTCTGCATTAACATACATCAAACAAAATGGTTAAATAGCCATAATTTTGTTGTCCTATACCATTGTAGCAGTCTCCTGCACTAGAAATAAATGTTAAACTGAAGCTAAAGCATTTACTTAGCAGAAAGAGGGTATTATTCTTGGACAATGTTCTGTGTCATTGACATGTTCTCTTAATTAGCTTTCATATTCCAAGAGATTTCTTTCAGAAAAATGTAATTCTTCTAACAAAAGGATGACCAAATGCTGACAGCTGGAGCTTGGCAATAACATTCTGTATCAAATATCTGTAAATGAACTCTAAAATAGCTGGACTGCTTTTTTCGTCCATGACTGGCTGTGCATAATTAACTTCTTTTCAAGTGTTTTGCCCAGAAGAAATGTTAAGCCACCTGCATGGGAATAAGCAAATAGCTTTTTTCTAATTGTGGTAGGTCTTATTTAGCTCCCTTGGGGAATTCACTTTTGATCACTGACATCAGCCTTACAGCCTGAAATCTCTCTTGTCACACTTTGAGGATTGGCCATGAAAAGGAAGGTAGGGAACAGTACTGGACAGTGGGGGGTTTTAATGTGTGGGTTCTTGTCCTCTGGGAGTTGTACTTGATGCTGACAAGCCTTAACTAAACTGAAAGAAGCACCTGTGTCATCTTCTGTATTTCCCTGATTTACCATTCTGTGTTGAACTGATGCATGTAAGCATACCTGTAACCTTGGTTAGCCTTGTCCACAAAGAATAAGTTTCCTACCAGGTTCTTACCAGATTCTGCCGCTCTTTAGAGCGGTGTGAACTTTTTCACACACCTCAGGGAGAGAGGAGTTGTGATGCTTGGCTGTGAAAGGGCTTTGAACATAATTGTAAGACTTTGAAGTTCTCGTGCTCTGGCTCCTGCGTCGCTGCTCTCGGAGCCAGCGCTGTTGGCAGAGTCGCCAGAAGAATTTCCTGCCCCACTGAGAGCAGGTCCAATGTCTGCATCGGGATGAAAAGGGTAGTGGCCCAGCAGTGCTCACAACGTTGTGGTGGTCACACAGTGGTGGGCTTGTGCTGTGTGGTGGAGGGATGTGCCAGTGCTCCAGTAGTCTTGTGACACCATCTGAAAAAAACATCAGGAAGATCTTTAGCACTTCTCAGTTTTGAGCCTGTCCCCGCTGAAAAGCTTCTCCCCTGATTTCGACATATCACTGTAGTATCTTTCAGTGGCTGGCTCAGCATTTCTTAGTTTCTTTGGTTCTACTTCTATTTTTCAGGAGTTGTTTTGTATTAAATTAGCGTTTGTAAGAAGTACCAGATGGATGGCACTAGAAAATTAATGCACAATTTACTTACATACCAAATGATTTGTGAGATGGTAGCCAAGTTACCCACTAGTATGCCTTGAGCGGATGTGGCTGGGTAAGCATTCTCTTGTGGAGCTCTTCCTGGTCTTGATGTCTCTGAAACCAACAAGAACAGCACCAGTTGGATACATCTGTGTGCATGGTTAGGCACTGACTTTTCCTTGAGGAAAGGAGCTGGCTTAGCTTAATCTGCATTGAAGAGTTCATCTTGTATCTTGTTAATTATCCTGAGAAAAGTCGCAGTGCAAAAATACACTTGCCAGCTCATTAGGCTACAGCTGGAAGACCATGGAGACGTGCTGACACTTTCAAGTACAAAATCAGCTGCTTTCCTCCCTGCCCCCTGGAATTATAAAGAAAGAGAGTGGAGAGGATTGGTTTATACTCTGGAAGTGTTGCTATGTCTAGGAACCCTCTTTGGGTATTGTATCAGCGAGCCATCAAAATCATTGCATCTGTTTTCCCTAGAAAAGCTAAATGGCTGATCTGAACTGGGAGAAAGTTGGAGAAAGCTGTAATTGGAGCTACACTTTGCTGTGGCTGTGCTCCTCCTGGCAGGACACACATTTATACCCTGCTGGTTTGCTTTTGCTGCCTAGTCAGCCAGCTGATTTTCTTTTGTCCTGACAACTCAGTGCCCAGGAGGAGGCCTGCTAGAAAAAGATCATCAGTAGTCCTCTGCAGATCTGTGACCTTGCAGAGCTACTAGATCCTGCTCCACTGAAGCCAGTGGGAATGCTGATATTCATTTAGGTAGAAGTAGGATGGAGCTGTAAGCATGGAGGAGATGACGGGAGAGTTTCTCTTGCGTTGTTAATAAAAGGGATTAAAAATTACCATTATGAAAAAGCCAAGTATAATGTTGTAGTGTTTCAGACTTAAGTTCTACGAGGGCATATTTACTTGAACTATCTAAATTGCAATAATAGAGGAGAACAGGTCAGTGGAATGTTTTAATTAGTATCAATTTGTATACAAGATTCTTCTTTTTTTATGGAACCTATTTTTAGCCTTGTATGAACAGAGGAAGTTGCTTTGTAAAGGAAGTTTCCTTAGAAATCTTCTAGCTTATTTTTGACAGTTCTATAACCCCGACAATTTAAAACTCCTGCATAAAAAATGCCGACCACTTCCACTGGATACTTATGCCAGGCCCTTGGCTTCCTGATCATTTCTCTGAGACAGGACTTCAAGTGCGGCATTGCAAGGCTGTTACACCACACGAGGCCGATGTGCAGGACGTTTTAGATGAGAATACTTGGAGGCCATTTGGCGATGGATATGGTTATGCAGAAGAACCAGACTTGGGGTGTGCTGTGAAGAAAATAATTGCAGAAAGGGTCAGGTATAGTAAGAAAGCATGGATACTAAAACGGCTTAGTTGCAGGTAAAAGGGCAAGAGAACAAATCCTTTTTTATGGAAACCTGGCTCCTTTAGGAGATTAGGAAGGTATAGGAGAAAGGGTTTCTGTCTCTGACAGTAAAACAGAAATGACCGTTTTATCTTTGGGTCAGTGAATCGTTGATGCTTTTTGTATGGCTTTTGCTATTTTAGCCCTTTATCATTTTTCAGAATGCCTGAAGAGGCATAACAAGTCATTTGCTTTCTTTCTATATTTTTATTTAAAATTTTATACATATTTTCATTTGTTCTGCCACACTTCTCTCAGGCTGAACTCAGAAACAAAATTAATTTTATGGCTTGTTAGAGATATTTGACAAT